>NC_090657.1:817500-867500 GCF_040937935.1 Hyperolius riggenbachi
TCTCTCTCTCTGTCTGTCTGTCTGTCTGTCTCTCTCTCTCACTCTCTCTTTATCTCTGTCTCTCTCTCTGGCCTGGTGCACACCAAAAACCGCTAGCAGATCCGCAAAATGCTAGCAGATTTTGAAACGCTTTTTCTTCTTTTTCTGTAGCGTTTCAGCTAGCATTTTGCGGTTTTGGGAAGCGTTTTTGGTGTAGTAGATTTCATGTATTGTTACAGTAAAGCTGTTACTGAACAGCTACTGTAACAAAAAACGCCTGGCAAACCGCTCTGAAGTGCCGTTTTTCAGAGCAGTTTGCGTTTTTCCTGTACTTAACATTGAGGCAGAAACGCATCCGCAATCCAAAATCTGCAGCAGCCCGGGAGTATGCGTTTCTGCAAAACACCTCCTGCTCTGGTGTGAACCAGCCCATTGAAATACATTACCCTAGCGGATCCGCACCCGCAAGCGGATCGCCAACCGCAGCATAACCGCTCTGGTGTGCACTAGGCCTCTTTCTGTATCTCTCTGTCTCTCTCTCTTTCTGTGTCTCTCTCTCTCTCTGTTTCTCTCTCTGTCTGTGTCTCTCTCTGTCTGTCTGTCTGTCTGTCTGTCTGTCTCTCTCTCTCTCTCTCTCTCTCTCTCTCTCTCTCTCTCAATCTATCTATCTATATAGATGTCCTTTAATCTGAGGGTTTTTTTGGTCTGTTTCATTGTAAATTCTTATTCTTTTATTGTTCATCTACAAAGTCTTTGTGCTTTGAATATTATGTTGTTCTTTACTCACTAATGATGTCTCCATTTCCAATTTGACCTTGTCTGATTCTTTACACACAGGGAGAAAAGAACACTAATGATGAAAATGAATGGTTCGGTGGGGAGGAATTGAGCAAAAAAAATATGGTGGCCAAAAACAGTGCCGGCCTGAGGCCACCAAAAAAAACCTTAGCCTCACTCAATTATCCCACATTCCTCCGAAGAAGAGACCTGTACCTCCACAAGTTAACAGAGTGACAATCCAAACCTTGACTGACTTAAGTTCTGCTGAAGATGTGAACGGCAAGAAAGACAACAAAAAAGACTGCCGTAAAGCTAGATTCACAAGTGCTGAGAACATGAAATTGGTGGAGGAATTGGTCCCTTTATATGACCGACTTATAGGGGTGAAGAAGGCAAGCACAGACAGTTCATGGAGACGTGACCAATGGTTCTCAGTATTGGAAGCTGTTAATAGTGTGGGGGTGTGCAAAAGAGATGTCGTTAATGTGAAGAAGCGATTTGAAGACCTCAAACGTGATGTTTGTAAAAAGATGTCGGATGAACATAAACAAAGGTACACAAAGTCATGAGCATTGTAAGTGAACTATACACAAAGGTCCCTAATGATTGATATTATATATGTCATAGTGAAGTTTATATGCTTCATCAATCCTCGTGTGTGTACCATTTATCACTGTAATTTTTGTATTTGGCCAGGCCTCTGACAAACCATGACTGACTATGCATTCTGGTACTGCTGAACAATCATTGTAGCTGTTTGTTTACAAGATGATGTGTGTAAAAGGGAACCAGAGACGAATCACACTCATGTCTTTGAACATATATATCACTGGTAACTTTGCAGAAAACACCTACCTTGCTCTGTTTCATTTTGCACTGCACAGCTTTGTTAGAATGCGGCCTGCTAATAATCACGACTGACCATTAATTGTGGAATTGATCAGGAATATTTATAGCTCAGTCTGTGTTCTCTCATGTCTTTTCAAGTTAAAGCCTTCCCCCTGCTGGCTCTGCTCAGGAATCATTATAGCTGAGCTATTATAGCAAAGCCAGACAGAATGCTGAGTTGATGAGTTTGGAACTTTAACCACACAAACAAGCTGTGCAGTGCACAATCACAATGAAAACATGGTAGTTTTTTTATTGTAATGTTCACACTGATCTATATGCTAACATACATGAGGGTGCTTCATCTCTGCCTCACTTTAAAGGGCAAGCATGCCCCTTGTGCATCTGGTTTGAATCATCAGCTACTATGCTTACTTAACGGGTGAATGACTGTGAAATCATAATTTCAACAATGAGTCATAACAACAAAACAATACAGCAATTAAAGAGAGTAGACTAGTAATTGTAGTTGCAGTTGTGTCTGAATAGAATGTGAAACATCATTACGCACTTTTCTCTATGTTGATATGCCGACAGTGTATATCCAAACAATGGTGTATCAAGAGTGTCATTTTAAATGCTGTTATTGTTTTTGCAGGAAAAAAAACGGTGGTGGTCGCTGTGAAATTTATTATAAAGCATATGAAGAGAAGCTACGTGCACTAATAGATCCAGACTCAATTCGAGGCATTAAAGGAGGGTTGGAGTCGTTCACGGAAGAAAACCGTACATAACTGATACATTTCGACTGAAATATGTGTATTTAGTGGTGTGTAATGTATTGTGCTAAAGTGCAATGTATAAACTTCACAAGCATCTTTCATGGGCATAGCTGAGGACATCCAAAGCATTAAAACTATCCACATACATATATCATGACAATTACATAAATGTAAGCTGATACTCGCCACAGTAATTTAGTTAGTTCAGAAAAAGTGCTACCAACAGAATTACATTATGACCATGTTAAACACTCCTATTATCTAGCATTACGGATGTCATTAGGGCTGGTTGTAGGCAGCCACATATCAGGAGGCAGTCACAAATGTTAAAGTGATCCTTAAGTCAAATGGAAAAAATGAGATTTACTCACCTGGGGCTTCCCTCAGCCCCCAGCAGCCGATCGGTGCCCTCGCAGCTCCGCTCCGATGTCCCAGGACCCGCCGGCGAGCACTTCCGGTTTGGCTGTCACCGGCCGACAGGCATGGGAAAGCGAGTGATTGTTCGCGTTCCCAGCCTGTATATCGCCCCCTATGCTGCTATTGCGGCTAGGAGGTCGCAATAGCAGCATAGGGGGCGATATACAGGCTGGGAACGCGAACAATCACTCGCGTTCCTATGCCTGTCGGCCGGTGACGGCCAAACCGGAAGTGCTCGCCGGCGGGTCCTGGGACATCGGAGCGGAGCTGCGAGGGCACCGATCGGCTGCTGGGGGCTGAGGGAAGCCCCAGGTGAGTAAATCTCATTTTTTCCATTTGACTTAAGGTTCACTTTAAGGTGCCATCATTAATGTGGGCATTTGTGGAAAACAAATGGCCCTTGTCATGACGGCATGTGAACGGGGATAACTGTACTGTAGTTATACCAGGTAATGATTTTCCACCCCCACCCCCACACAAAATGCCTAAACACAACATAAATGCAGATAATGACAGAATGGTCTCTCTGTCCACAATATATTTAGGCAGGTGTTTAGGTGTACCCACCGTATGTAGGCAGGTGTATATGTGCCCAGTATATGTAGGCAGGGGTATATGTTGCCAGGTCTATAGGTGTCCCCAGTAGATGTGGTCAGGACATAGCCTACCCCACTATAGCCAGGGGTATCGATGTCCTCAGGTGTGGTGGCAGGAGCTAGAAAATGGCCGACAGAAGAGCAAGCTGTGTGGCCATTGGGGAAGGGGAGCCATTAAACCCCCCCCCCCTTCTCTCACCTTGGCCCTCCCTGTCTCTTGCTTGCCCCATCAGATAGCACCTGTCAGCAGCGGAATAACACTTCCTGCTTACCTGGCTGAGAGAGTAACAGATCTGAGCACCGCTACTCTGCTCTACAGTAGACCAGAGTACTGGCACTCGTGCACAGATGTCTTGTTCTCCCGCCCTGGGAAGAATGATGTGTTTATATAGTGCTGGCAGGCGCTATCTGATGGGGAAAATGAGTGACGGGGAGCACCAAGGTGAGGGGTGGGGGAATGGCCCCCCTTCCCCCCTGTCCACACAGCTTCCTCTTCTATCTCCCATTCTCTCCCTCCTGCCACCCCTGTTTGAGGGGAAAGAGTAAATAGTTAAGGGGTCCATGTCCTCTCTCGGCCCACGCTAGAGGCTGCCATTAATGTCATGGCAATGTACATTAAAGTCTACATTATGTAGATTGTATGTGTGTGAAGTCTATTTATATATTAATAATTACCACAAACTGATATGTACATTTTAAAGTTTACTGTAATATTTGTTAGTAAGAACAATTATACCTGTGTTGCATGTTTATGCACTGTGTTATACAGTATATGTTATTAGTCACAATGCAATTGAATAGTATATTGTGTGTATTGTAGAGAATATTGACAACGAGTCAACATTTCCTACGCCAGACAACGACATCATATTTTCTGATCCTTCAGACAGTGATGTACATCCATTATCAGACCTCATCTGTGAACTCGATGACAAAAATGAAGATGATAACCTAATGCTTGTACATGGTAATGATGCTGAGCAGAGTGGCACATATACATCCCTGACTCAAAACACACAACAAACCGGTAGTCAACTTACACAGGCTACTAATGAAGAACACACACAACAGACACTAGATGATTACACACCTCCACCTAGTGGTGAAGTAAGGAAAAATCCTAAACTAATTTGTAGAACTAGAGCAGCAGACAAAGAGCAATATTTGTTTGATAAAACGCAAAGTGAACAGTTCCATGAAGCACAAAAACAGCACCGTCATGACCTTATGCAAAGGCTTGATGCTATACATAGTGTTCTTCTGCATGCTATTGAACATTTGATTCAAAGTTCAATATCCACACCAGTGGTGCTCACCGCCAGGTCGTGATCACGCTTACGCGTGGATTCACGACCATTTTGACGCATTCCGCCTCGGACACGAAAATCCGTGAATAGATTTTCAACCACGAAAATCTAATTCGGCTTCGCGTGAATGCGGACAGAAATCCGCATTCAAGCTCGTGAAACCCGGTGCTGAAGTCGTGGTTTGCGGAAATGCGTCAAACTATGCGGAAGTGGCACATTGCAGGCCAATCAGAGTGCCCCAGCCAGGCCCTAGCAACCAATCACAGGAGGGGAGCTATGCCCTCCCCTCCTGAATATAAAGCGGCGGCCATGATGGAAAAGCTCTGTCCTTGCTAGACTGTGGTGCTGAGAGGATTATCTCCAGGCCATTGTTGTTTGAGCAAGTGCATTTATTGTGTTAAAAACAAAGCGTTTTTTTTTGCTAACACTGCTCTTATACTGTACACAGTTAGCTAGTCAGTGAGTGATTGCTGTAGTTAGTTGTAGTCAGTGTAGTGTAGTGGGAGTGTGGGAGTCTAGTGATTATTTAACTGTGTGTAGTGCTGTGCAGGCAGGTTCAGTGCTGCAGTGTAGTGGGAGTGGGGATTATCTGTGTGTAGAGTGCAGGCAGGCAGGTTAGTGCAGCTGCAGTGTTCACTTGTATATTCCAAGAAGTTTTAAATCAGGATGATACCATTTATTGGCTAACTACAAATGAATAAGAATAAACAAGCTTTCGGCCTTGCAGCCTTCGTCAGGTTTACATCCTGTTAGTTTGCAAGCTGGTGGTACAGACAGCTTATATACATGCAACATCAAAAAGGGAAAACGGATATTTTTTTCAAGCATAAATACATCATTAAGATGCCTTAATACAAACAGACCATCTAAATGGGGTAAGATAAGGATCCTTGTTTACTTTATTGCTCACAGACCTGGTATTAGGATTGACCCAGAGGTATCGTAAATTCTTAGTTTACAAGTTCAGCTAGGGTGGCTGAGACAGTTCATATATCATCAATCTCATACCAATATAGAAAGTTGTTGTCCTTATTCAGACCTTTCTGCACAGCTTTGAAACAATTTATAAATTTTGTTTCTGCTATTAATCGGTCATTTGACGTTTTGAAGCCGCCCTTCAGGGCAGTGACACGAAGATCATCCATGCTGTGTCTGTTGGACCGAAAGTGTGTAGCAACTGGGAGTCCAGATTTGGTATCATTAATAGTGTGCCTGTGTCCATTCATACGTTTGCGCAGAGTTTGTCCAGTTTCTCCCACGTACATAACATTGGGGCATTTAGCACACATGATCAGATATACCAGATTGGTGGACCCACAAGAAAATTTACCTTGTATTCTGTACTCCTGTTGTGAACCTGGTATCGTTACCCTGTCAGTGGAGTAAATGTGTCTGCAGGTCCCACATATTTTTTGTCGGCAGGGTGATGTTCCGTTTTGTTGAGGCCTATTCAAAGAGCTCCTGACAATCATCTGTTTTAGATTGTGTGGTTGCCGATATGACAAGAGTGGAGGTTTAGGGAATATCGTTCTCAGTCTGTGATCCTTGTGTAAAATGGGATGAAGTTCCTTAGCAATCCTCCTTAAGATTTCCAGGTGTGGGTTGTAGGTGACAACCAAAGGGACACGTTCCTCTTTCTGGTTTTGCTTATATTTCAGGAGTTCAGTCCTGGGGATGTTGCTGGCTTTCCTGATTTGGGCCTCAGCCATGGGAGGACTGTAACCTTGTTTAATGAAAGTGTTCTTAAGGTGATCCAGGTGCTTGTCTCTGTCCATCCTGTCAGAACAAATCCGGTTGTACCTTATAGCTTGGCTGTAAATTATAGAGTTCTTAATGTGCTTGGGATGAAAACTGTCATATCTTAGGTATGTGGGACGGTCTGTAGGTTTGCGATACACAGAGGTTTGTATGTTGTTACCCCTGATGTATATGGTGGTGTCCAGAAAGTTAATCTCTGTGTGAGAGTAGGTAAGTTTCAATTTGATTGTAGGATGGAAGGCATTGAAGTTCCTGTGGAACTGGAGAAGATCATCCTCACTTGCGGACCAGATGATTAAAATATCATCAATGAAGCGGAAGTAGGCCAAGGGTTTTATGCCACATGCATTGAGGTATTCCTCTTCGATTTTGGCCATGAATAGATTTGCATACTGTGGAGCGAATCGCGAACCCATTGCCACGCCCATCTGCTGTAAATAGAGGTCCTGTCCAAAAGTGAAATAATTATGAGTGAGAATGAATTTGATCAGTCCAGTAATAGGCTTTACAGGTATGCCCTGACCCTGAAGATATTTACGGCAGGCCGCAATACCATCATCATGGGGAATGTTCGTGTACAGGGACTCCACGTCCATCGTGGCCAGTATGGTTCCCTCAGGTACTGGGCCGATGGCTGACAGTTTGTTAAGGAGGTGGGTGGTATCCTGTAAGTAGCTGGGTCTTTTACAGACAAGAGGTTTCAAAATGTTTTCCAGCCACCCTGAGATGTTCTCTGTAAGAGTTCCGCTCCCTGAGATTATGGGCCTGCCAGGGTTTCCCTCTTTGTGGATCTTGGGAAGCATGTAAAAGCAGGCTGTTCTAGGCTCTTCAGGGATAAGGGTCCTTACATGTAGTCTGATGTTTGCAGGCAATCTGTTAAACATCCTATTAAGTGCCATCCTGTAGCCTTTTGTGGGGTCCCCCTGTAATTTGGCATAGTGAGCGGTGTTGTATATTCCAGTGACAGTTATACACTTGTACTATTTGCAGGCAGCCAGTCACACCGCCGGCGCCGCCACTCTCTGCCAGCGCTGTTCATTCATTCTGTCAGTGACCTTGTGCCGTGCCCAGTGCCCACTGCTCGCTCGCTCGCTGGCATATGAGCATCTCATTACACAGTGTGACATCCTTGTGTGCCCACTGCATCCTTCAGTGACCTAGTTGTATATCCAGTGCCCACTGCTGTGCCCACTGCATCCTTCAGTGACCTTGTACTGTGGCCACTGCATCCTTCAGTGACCTAGTTGTATATCCAGTGCCCACTGCTGTGCCCACTGCATCCTTCAGTGACCTTGTACTGTGGCCACTGCATCCTTCAGTGACCTAGTTGTATATCCAGTGCCCACTGCTGTGCCCACTGCATCCTTCAGTGACCTTGTACTGTGGCCACTGCATCCTTCAGTGACCTTGTACTGTGCCCACTGCATCCTTCAGTGACCTTGTACTGTGCCCACTGCATCCTTCAGTGACCTAGTTGTATATCCAGTGCCCACTGCTGTGCCCACTGCATCCTTCAGTGACCTTGTACTGTGGCCACTGCATCCTTCAGTGACCTAGTTGTATATCCAGTGCCCACTGCTGTGCCCACTGCATCCTTCAGTGACCTTGTACTGTGGCCACTGCATCCTTCAGTGACCTTGTGCTGTGCCCACTGCATCCTTCAGTGACCTTGTACTGTGCCCACTGCATCCAGTGATTCATTACTAGCAACATGTCTGGCAGGGTTTCGCGGGGTGAGAGGAAAGGGAGTTCAATTGCCTCAGCCACTTCTGGGACTGCTCCACGTCCAGGGAGAGGACGTCCAGCTGTACGTGGTCGTGATGCAGCAGAAAAGGGGGCAGCAAAGCCTGGGCCGAGTCAGCGGACGCCATTGTCCAAATATTTTAAAGTTTCTGGTCCCCGTGTGGTGGTTGAGCAAATGGAACCTGACGTACTCATGGACATCATGACTTCCTCCCAGACCTCTACTGTGAGCACCACTCCAAGCAGTAGCAGCAGCAGCCAACATCCCACGCTTGTTGTGACATCCACCCCAGCACCCACTGGTCAGCAGCCCTCCCAGGATGACAGCGTTCTGTCCCTCAGTCCGGCATCTGGGAACCTGCTGATGCAAGAAGCACAGGACTTACTGGGGACTGATGTGGCAGAGATTGAGATCGGGCCACAATCACAAGCGTTGTTGAGTTCTGGTGATGAAGAAGAGGGGTCTGTGTCTGGGGATGTAGGGACAGAAGAGGAGGCGGGGGAGTCAGAGGAAGAGCTGGATTATGATGATGCTGCTGATGATGACGACGTTGTGGACCCTAACTATGTGCAGCCTGCTGAGTCCGTGGAAGAATGGTCAGAGCAGGATGACGAGTCACCTCGGCCTAGGCAAGGATATCGCCATATGTCAGGCAGGGGCAGGGGCATCGGCAGCAGTGGGCGTGGAGGAAGTAGACAGGACACTGCTTCAGCCGGCACCACCACCATGCAACCCCCGGCAACTACTACCACACATTGCTCCGCTGCACCCTCTGCTAGTGGGGGCCGCAGTAAATTAAAGTCACCAGTGTGGGATTGCTTTGAGGAATGTACTGATGACAAAAGGTATGCGGTGTGCAGGTTATGCAGCAAAAGATTGAGCCGTGGGAAAAGTCTGAGCAAGATGGGTACCTCATCCCTCCAGGGCCACCTGAGAAGCCGCCACTGCCGCGAGTATGCGGACTTTAAGAGGAAGCAGGCACTGCTGGCAGGGGTTCCTGAGAGCAGAAGGCCCACCAGCGCAGCAGCATCCTCCCTCCCTCAGGGTCGTGAATCCCCCACAGCAGCAGCAGTAGTAGCACGCAAGCGCTCTTCCACCTCGGCTGCTCAGGACACAGACATTGAGGCTGGCAGCCAGTGTTCGTCTCTCTCCTCTGCCTCCCCTGCATCCCAGCGTCGTCAGACCCTGCTGAGCGACACCTTTCAGGGTCTGACCAAGCCTCTGCCTCCAAGCCACAGGCGGATCCGCAAACTAAATGGCTTGCTGGCCCGGGCCATGGCATCACAGCTGCTTCCCTACTCCCTGGTGCAGGAGGGGAGCGCCATGCGGACGCTGCTCCAATTTGGCATCCCCGAGTGGCAAGTCCCCAGTCGCCACTATTTCAGCAGGAGCGCGATCCCAGCACTCCACAAGTTTGCGGTGGAAAACGTGGCCCGTTCCCTGGACTACTCTGTGGGCAAGCGGGTCCATGTGACCATGGACTCGTGGAGTAGCAGATTTGGGACAGGTCGCTACCTGTCCTTTACGGCCCACTGGGTGACACTGATGGAAGGGAGGGAGGACAAGAGCGCATCAGCCCAGCTAGTGGTGCCACCACGCGGGATTAGGGGGGATGCAGAAGGGTCCTGTCACGACACTCCCTCAGCACCCGGAAAGCAAGCCCGCCTCGGGAGCAGCAGCGCCAAGCCTCGGCACTGCCAAGCCCTTTTAAAATTGGTGACCCTGGGGAAGGAGAGGCTTACGGCCACCAACGTCCTGGCCGCCCTCAGGAAGCAGGAGCGGAGGTGGCTGACCCCCAGAGGCCTGGAAGTGGGGTATGTGGCAGCCGATAACGGGGCCAACCTGGTGGCAGCAGTGCAGCAGGGAAACCTCCAGCACATCCCCTGCTTGGCCCACGTGCTCAATCTTGTGGTGCAGCGCTTCTTGCGCACCTACCAGGGGATGAGCGAGCTGCTGCAGGATGCCCGGGCGGTGGTACGCTTTTTCCGCCTGTCAGCCATTGCCTCTGCACTCTTGTCCAACTTACAGCAGCAGTATGGAAGGCCACAACACCGGCTGATCATCGACATGCCAGTTCGCTGGAATTCGACTCTGGCCATGTTGGAGCGGCTGTGTCAGCACAGGCTGGCTCTTAGGGCCTACATGCTAGATTACTGCCACTCAGTGGACACTGATGCAGCAAGTATGCCTGGTGCTGAGTCCCTTCCTGGAGGCAACCAAGATGGTCAGTGAGGAGCGGGCCTCTGTGTGCCAGTGGGTGCCCTTGGTTTGTCTACTGGAGCAGGCAATGGACAATTTAATTGAGCGTGGGGATGAAGCCCTGAGGCAGTTGGAAGAACAGGAGCAGATGGCAGCACAGTCCAGCTCAGAGGAGGGCTCACAGCAGGTAGTGGAAGAGTTGGAGGTCCCTAACCTGAATGAGGAGGAGGAGGAGGAGCAGAGTGCAGCAGGCGTTGTACGTGGATGGCGGTTTGAGGAGGACAACGACATGGCACAGGAAGAGGACAGGCATGCGTTATGGGACAATGGCGAGGACGAGGAAGATCTTGCTGGCAGGGCCCACTTGTTTCCCATGGCTGTGCACATGTTGTGCTGCCTTCGCAGGGACCCCCGGGTGATCAAGATGCGTTCAAGGGAGGACATCTGGATTACCTTGATGCTTGATCCCCGTCTGAAGGGGAAGCTGGGAGACTTAATGACGCCATCCACCACCGAGCAACGCACAAGGGAGTTGAAGGAGGCCCTTGTGCACAGACTACTGGAAGCATTCCCCCAGCATTCCACCCCCACTGTAATTGCTCTGCCAAGCCAGCAAGAGGTGCCTGCCATTGCCACAAGCAGCACAACAACAACCACCAGCAGCAGCAGCAGCAACTGGCGCCCCGGAGACCTGAAGAGCCTAAGCAAGAGCCTGTATGCAGTGCAGCAGCCCAGAACAGAGGTGCCCGCCACAGCATCCACCACCAACCAGCACAAGCAACGACTGACCACTATGGTGTCTGACTATATGGGGTCATCCAGCGGGCTCAATGACACCGACAGCCCCGTGGACCCCTTGGAGCACTGGGTCAAGAGACTGGACATCTGGAGCGAGCTTTCCCAGTACGCCCTGGAACTCCTATCCTGCCCTCCTTCCAGTGTCCTCTCAGAGAGATGCTTTAGTGCGGGCGGTGGTGTGGTCACATAGAAGCGCTCTCGGCTCTCCCACGCCTCTGTGGACAAACTCACCTTCCTGAAAATCAACCAGGCTTGGGTGGAAGGTGAGTTCCTGGCCCCTATTGTCGGACACAGGGGGACATGAAGTGGCTGCTGCATGTGCTGTTGTTAACTATGCCTGCCTTTATAAAGACATTTACTACCTGCCTAGTGCCTACTTTGGTTAATTTTTTGGTGTTATGGTACTACTACCAGTAAGTTGCCATGGTCCTCCTTCTGAGCTGCTGAACTGACCGCCCGCTTTGTCCTCCTGACTCAGTCGCTACTACACTCTGCGTTCACACTGCCCGGGTCGCCGGGTGCACTTAATTTTTTGGCCAGCACTATGACGCTGTGCTACTACTACTGTGCTGCTGCTGCTGAACTGACCGCCCGCTTTGTCCTCCTGACTCAGTCGCTACTACACTCTGCGTTCACACTGCCCGGGTCACCGGGTGCATTTAATTTTTTGGCCAGCACTATGACGCTGTGCTACTACTACTGTGCTGCTGCTGCTGAACTGACCGCCCGCTTTGTCCTCCTGACTCAGTCGCTACTACACTCTGCGTTCACACTGCCCGGGTCGCCGGGTGCATTTAATTTTTTGGCCAGCACTATGACGCTGTGCTACTACTACTGTGCTGCTGCTGCTGAACTGACCGCCCGCTTTGTCCTCCTGACTCAGTCGCTACTACACTCTGCGTTCACACTGCCCGGGTCGCCGGGTGCATTTAATTTTTTGGCTAGCACTATGACGCTGTGCTACTACTACTGTGCTGCTGCTGCTGAACTGACCGCCCGCTTTGTCCTCCTGACTCAGTCGCTACTACACTCTGCGTTCACACTGCCCGGGTCGCCGGGTGCATTTAATTTTTTGGCCAGCACTATGACGCTGTGCTACTACTACTGTGCTGCTGCTGCTGAACTGACCGCCCGCTTTGTCCTCCTGACTCAGTCGCTACTACACTCTGCGTTCACACTGCCCGGGTCGGCGGGTGCATTTAATTTTTTGGCCAGCACTATGACGCTGTGCTACTACTACTGTGCTGCTGCTGCTGAACTGACCGCCCGCTTTGTCCTCCTGACTCAGTCGCTACTACACTCTGCGTTCACACTGCCCGGGTCACCGGGTGCATTTAATTTTTTGGCCAGCACTATGACGCTGTGCTGCTACTACTACCACCAGTATGTTGCCGTGGTCCTTCTGTGCTGCTGAACTGACCGCCCGCATAGTCCTTCTCCGGACTCAGTCGCTACCACCACTGCACTCTGCGTTCACACTGCCCGTGTCCACTGACAACTCTGCTGCGATGTCATTGCTAATTGCTGCAAAAAAAAAAAAAAAATTACAAAAACCTCTCTGGAGCCTTTTTGCCATCAGCCACTCATCCTCCTCCAGCGGTACCTTCGCCGCCAAGTGCCATTGGAACTCGCCTTCACCTCTTTGACTGCTTAACGCGTATATCCCTTTTTAAAACCACTTATTACCAATTAATAGCCTCATTTAAAGTGTTGATTTCACTTTAAAATCCATTTTCTCTAGAAAAAATTTTTTGGGGGGAATTTTTTATGTTGAAGTTATGTTGCCCCTTATCACCTCGATAATCCATGCTATTTGGGGGACTGTAGCATGTATGGGGGCTTTGTTATTAACGTTAAAAGAAAATCCGCCTCCGGGCGTGAATCCGCGCGTGATTACGCCATTCACGGGAAAAAATCCGCGTGGTTGCGTGGACGCGGACGAAAATCCGCATGCGGCGGGGCTGAATGCGGATTTTTTTTTTGCAACCACGCGGATTTCCGAATTCGTGGATGAGGCACATCCGAGCATCCCTGATCCACACAACTGTATGGAGAGCAGAAGCTGCTATATTTGTCTGATCTTAAAAATTTGCTGAGTAATATTGTAAGTCTGGGACGAGTCAGTGTTTCTAGGGAGGCAGATGACATCCTCGGGGAAGTGTCTACTGATTAGTAATGTAGGTAAGAAAGTACAACATTGCCATTCTTCTATGTGTGTGGGTTTTGGGGGTCTAGTTAAAAATGGCGCCATTTACCGTTTTTAAAAAATGGCGCCCCATATAAATGCGTTATTGAACGTTATTTTTCGTTTTATACTGTTAAAAAAATGGCGCCGCCGTCCAAAACGCTATTTTTCGTTTAGGTGACAATTAGTCCGTGGTTTTGAACGGTATTTATAGTTTATGTAATCATTTCTCCAAAACGATATTTTTCGTTCTTTAATAGTTTATTTCGACCCGCCTTCTAATAATTTTTTTGGCAAACATTTCTCCTAAACGATATTTTTCATCCTTTCTTAGTTAACAATTTTTTTTTTATTTATTTATTTATTTTTTAAAACCATTGTAGTTATTATCAATATTATTTAAATATGTGACAATCAATGAATGTATTATTTTTATTCTTCTTTATTTACATCAATTAAATCAGTTCATGAAATTTATTAAATATTATGCATCATCTATCATTTGTATATCCTTTTCTATGAAAATAATTATAGAATGAAAAGCATCTATTTAAGAATGTTCTGTGTTATATTTTTAAAATATATATTAAAATTTTTTTTTTTTTAAGTCTCCTGAGATTTAAACTCGCAAAATTACGAGTCTGCTAACCACAGGCATCTGACTAATCCACTACACTATGCCCTTTTTTTTTTTTTTTTTTCGCTGCTATTTCAATACTTGTGTTCATTGTGTTAATATATCCTACAAACAGTGTTGTCTACTGTTTAAATGAAATATAGTTATGAAGGTTTTCTTTTCGAATCAATTTTGTATTTGCCTTAAAGGGAAGGTTCAGGGAGGGGATTAAAAAAATAAAAATAAATTTCCACTTACCTGGGGCTTCCTGCAGCCCGTGGCAGGCAGGAGGTGCCCTCGCCGCCGCTCCGCAGGCTCCCGGTGGTCTCCGGTGCCCTGGCCAGGTCGGGCTCTTCTGCGCTCCATTTCTTGGCACTTCTGCGTCCCACGCCGGCGCGCTGACGTCATCGGACGTCCGCCGGTTCTGCGCCTGCGCAGTACAGCCCGGCGGACGTCCGATGACGTCAGCGCGCCGGCGTGGGACGCAGAAGTGCCAAGAAATGGAGCGCAAAGAGCCCGACCTGGCAGCCGCCCTGGCCAGGTCGGGTCGGGCACCGGAGACCACGGAGTACGTGTACTGTTCAGTGAATCCGCGACTGCATACCTGTACTGTTCAGTTAACCCGCCACTGTCCAAAACATTTCCCACACTCAGCACATGAATACGGCTTCTCACCAGTGGGAGATCTCTCATGTCTGATAAGGTTTCCTTTCTCTCCAAAACATTTCCCACACTCACCACATGAATAGCGCTTCTCACCAGTGTGAGATCTCTCATGTCTGATAAGGTTTCCTTTCTCTCCAAAACATTTCCCACACTCACCACATGAATACGGTTTCACACCAGTGTGAGATCTCTCATGTCTGATAAGGTTTCCTTTCTCTCCAAAACATTTCCCACACTCAGCACATGAATATGGCTTCTCACCAGTGGGAGATCTCTCATGTCTGATAAGGTTTCCTTTCTCTCCAAAACATTTCCCACACTCAGCACATGAATAGCGCTTCTCACCAGTGTGAGATCTCTCATGTCTGATAAGGTTTCCTTTCTCTCCAAAACATTTCCCACACTCACCACATGAATACGGCTTCTCACCAGTGTGAGATCGCTCATGTCTGATAAGGTTTCCTTTCTCTCCAAAACATTTCCCACACTCAGCACATGAATAGCGCTTTTCACCAGTGTGAGATCTCTAATGTCTGATAAGGTTTCCTTTCTCTCCAAAACATTTCCCACACTCACCACATGAATACGGCTTCACACCAGTGTGAGATCACTCATGTCTGATAAGGTTTCCTTTCTCTCCAAAACATTTCCCACACTCACCACATGAATACGGCTTCTCACCAGTGTGAGATCTCTCATGTCTGATAAGGTTTCCTTTCTCTCCAAAACATTTCCCACACTCAGCACATGAATAGCGCTTCTCACCAGTGTGAGATCTCTAATGTCTGATAAGGTTTCCTTTCTCTCCAAAACATTTCCCACACTCACCACATGAATACGGCTTCACACCAGTGTGAGATCACTCATGTCTGATAAGGTTTCCTTTCTCTCCAAAACATTTCCCACACTCACCACATGAATACGGCTTCTCACCAGTGTGAGATCGCTCATGTCTGATAAGGTTTCCTTTCTCTCCAAAACATTTCCCACACTCAGCACATGAATAGCGCTTCTCACCAGTGTGAGATCTCTCATGTCTGATAAGGTTTCCTTTCTCTCCAAAACATTTCCCACATGTGGAACAGGAATGAGACCCTCCAGCAGGGGGAGAGCTGTGCTGGGTATGGGGCCTTTCAGGGTTAGACAAATGAGGGGAGTCTGGGAGAATATTTGGGGTAAACAGGATATCTGCAGGAGACTCTTGTCCAATGACATCATCATCCGTTGTACAGTCTGTGGATACAGAGAGACGACTCTCTGAGAGGTTCCTGATGCCGGGACTCCACCCTGTATTGCTCTCTGTAACAGTTTCCTCCTCTTTATTTGTCCTCATCATGTCACCCTCCTCCACAGACTGCTGATCAGTCACTCCTCACATATGTCTCCTCTTCTTCCTCTTTACTTGTCCTCATGTCACCTTCCTCCACAGACTGCTGATCACTCCTCACATACATCTCTTCAAAGAACAAGTATGCAGTGGCGGGTTCACTGAACAGAACAGGTATGCAGTGACGTGTTCACTGAACAGTACAGGTATGTAGTGGTGGGTTCAACTGTTCTGTTCAGTGAACCCGTCACTGCATACCTTTACTGTTCAGTGAACCCGCCACTGCATACCTGTTCTGTTCAGTGAACCCGCCACTGCATACCTGTTCTGTGAAGAGATGTCTGCATACCTGTACTATTCCGTGAACTCGCCACTGCATACCTGTTCTGTTCAGTTAACCCGCCACTGCATACCTGTACTGTTTAGTGAACCCGACACTGCATACCAGTTCTGTTCAGTGAACCATATGGGCTGTAAAGCCACCAAAACCTGCACTCTCGCCATGGTGCGCGCACTAGTCCAGCATGGCCGTCATTGCACAAACAGCTGTTTGCGTTACGTTACACTGTGAGTTTGGTGTGTCAGTGTGAAGCAGTACCTTAATTACACTACCTGATTGATGTATACACATGCAAGATGTTTTAAAGCACTTTAGGCCTCCAAATTAGCATTCAATGTGATTTCTGCCCTTAAAACGCTGCTTCGCGTCAAATACAGATTTTTCCCATGGACTTTTGGCATGTATCCCACTCCGCCATGCCCCCCGCTACAGGTGTTAGACCCCTTTAAACATCTTTTCCATCAGTTATGTGGCCAGCATAATTTTTTTTTTTAAAGTTCGCATCCCCATTGAAGTCTATTGTGGTTCGAGAACTTTAACGCGAACCGAACCTTCAGCGGAAGTTTGCAAACCCGGTTCGCGAACATAAAATCGGAGGTTCCGCCCATCTCTATTCATAAATAGGCAGTGAATGTAATACTAAATGAAATATCAATAATATTTTAAGTGATAGTTACGTGAAATTACTATCATTTTTAACGTTGAAAGCAATGTATGAACAATGTAATTAATAATTTATTTCATATTAAAAGTAAAAAATCCTCTTGTTATTTACTGTTATCCAACTTCGTCTAGCTTGACACCTGTATATGGCATACTTTGTAGTAAAATAAAAATAAAAAGTTTTTTAGTATTGATGAGTTTCGAACTTCAAAATATATGAGTCTGCAAACCTTATCCCTCACACTTATCCACTACACTACAGCCTTCCCTGCATTGTATCATTGCATTTTAAATACTTTTCTTTATAGTTTTTTTTCCCATATATAGTACCATCTAGTGTTGAAATTTAAAATTGTTCTTACATTCTATTCAATCATTATTAATCAAACTTGTATTTGTCCACAAAGACAAAGCGCAATATTTTTTTTTTCCTCTGTTGCATACATTGTTATTTAATATTTTACCTAATGACATATATATGTGTAATATGTTATGTGCTTAATAGTGTAAATGAGCATAAAATCTTGTTTTCTAGCATTTAGTTACAAATTTCAGAGATTATCAGCATTTGTGTCATAAAACATTGATATCAGTTTTATAAAGTTAAATTCAGGAGATTAACTTTCCTTCTGTTTTCACTGATTATAGAGTGCAAAGTGAATTGAAGGACCTTTTTTCAAAATTTGTGTAATTTTATACCATTCGTTATGTTCTGTAATTATTGACTGTATTAAGTAAGGGGGTAATACACAGAATACCCACGCTAGGTGGCCTAATTATCTATGTAAATGTACAAATGTGTGTTAACTAACCAAAAGAATTGTCATTTGCATAGATATTTCTCCCACCCAGCATGGGTATGTGTATAATTCCCCCTCCAAAACACATTCAATGACTTATCCTTAGTACGGCTATACCACAACTTACAGCCATTTTGACAGCCTAGGTCATGGGTAGGCAACCCGCGGCTCTTTCTTTGCCGCGGCTCTCAGGCCGTGGCTCAGTCGTGACTCCGGTACTTGTGTGTCAGTGCGTGTGACGTGTGCTGCCGCTGGCCCACACCCTATCAGAGAGGCTGCAGGACTGGTGCAGTGCAGGGGTTCGGGCGGCCATTTTCACGCAGCCCTGCAGTGTAATGCAGGCAGGACGTGACGTCGTGAATGAAGAGGATTGTGGGAGTTGCGCGCCACAAGGAGGTCGGGACAGGAGGAGTTCGTGATAGGAGGTCTTCTGACTAGGTGAGTAAATCTATTTTTCTTTTTATATCTGCTGAAGGTTTGTGCATATTGGGGTCAGATCTGCTGAAGCATTGTGCATATTGGGGTCAGATCTGCTGAAGGATTTTGCATATTGGGGTCAGATCTGCTGAAGGATTGTGCATATTGGGTTCAGATCTGCTGAAGGATTGTGCATATTGGGGTCATATCTGCTAACGATTTGTGCATATTGGGGTCAGATCTGCTAACGATTTGTGCATATTCGGGTCATATCTGCTAACGATTTGTGCATATTCGGGTCATATCTGAACCTGTATATAGCATTAAGTTAAGAAACAATATATGCAGTGTTAGATTTTTTTTATAATGGTTTTGCGGCTCCAATTTTTTTTCTCTTTCGGGAAACGGGTACAAGTGGCTCTTTATGTATTAAAGTTTGCAGACCCCTGGCCTAGGTGCACTAAGGGGCCCAACGTCCTATTCACAGGTCATTATGCGGCATTTTGTTTCTACACTATTCCACACGGTTTAGGGCCCCGAAAATGGCAGTGCAGTGTAGTAACACCCCAATTCAACCCATTTTAGAAAGAAGACACCCTAAGGTATTACGTTACGTGTATGATGAGTTCATATAATTTTTTCTTTTCACAATGAAGTGTAAAATAACACTTTGTGACACGAAAAAAAAAATTTACACCAACTTCGGAAAAATCATAAAATCTACTATGAACTCTCCATACTACTAATGCAATAACTTCGGTTGACTTCATTCTAAAGTGTGTTCACTTGTGGGGTTCCTATACTGCCCTGGCATGTTAGGTGCCCTACACTGTGAGGAGTAGTCTGTAAACCAAATGCCGCAAAATTACTTTTATGGGCTATAAGTATCTGTAACTTGTGTTGACTGTTTGGGGGGGCCTAAATCAGTGTAACCTGTCATAATCAGTTTTGTCTGTTTGACTTGTGTGCCTTATGTAATGTATGTGAGTTCTACGGTTTGGAGGTGATTGATTGTTGTCTCAGGGGGTAATTGGAGGACACGAGGAGTAAATATATGCAATCAATGCACTCTTGAACTGATTCGAAGGGTGTCTGAGGTGGATCTGAGGGTTTGTTTGAGTGATCATTAACCCACCTGGCTCAAAGTACGGCCTGATCTAATGGTTTGGTGTGCTAGGGGTTGACAGGTAGTGACAGGAAGTGAGTTATTTTAGTCTTAACTTTTTATAGTAGTTTGTAATATATATAAGTAATGCATTGTGTAGTTGATTAGGGCTGTGTTCTGAGTGCGCTTCGATCTTGTTGGCGTATGATTGTGTGCCCTAGGGGCAGATAGGGGTGTGATCTCATGTGTAGTAGTGACATGTGGTTACATGGTGTGATGAACGTTCGATTGATGGCTAATTGGTTTGAGTTTAGAGGATCAAACCTATGCAAACGATGTACTTTTGGATGTGATGTGACTGCGTGTCTGTGTGCGATGTGACTGTGTGTTTCATTGATCATATTCCTTTGAAGTGTCAGGGTATGGGCTGATTGATGGGTGGCAGTGACAGTGGGTTATTGATTCGTGACTGACATGTGATTTGCATGTGATCAGTGTGTTATTATAGGGAATAATACTTGTATATAATGCACTGGTTAATTTATAAGGGGTGGTCTCAGGGCAATCTGAGCGGGTGTTCGTTTGACTGTTTGCCTGCAAGGGTCTGATCTGATGGGTAACAGTGACAAGTGGTGATAGTGCTTCATCTATGTTTAAATAACTTAGTCTTTATAGGATATAACATATGTGAACAATGCACTTTGGTTTTTATGTGACTGTGGGTACTTTTATGTTGTGTGTGTGATCCGATTTCCCGCAAAGTGTCGGTTAGAGGCTGAACCAAGTGTTGCAGTGAGAGGGTGTGATTGGCATGTAATTGACTGTTGATCATTGGCTTATTCGGTAATAACATATGTAAATAATGCACTGTAGAAATTATAAGGGCATGTCTGTGGACAATCTCAGCGTGTGTGCTCTTGATTCGTTGTCCGCAAGGTGCAGGTTATGGTCTAATCTTATGGGTAACAGTGGCAGTTGGTGATAGTCTATGATCGATGCGTTATTTATGGCTAAGTAGTGAGTGTTTATAGTATAGAACATATTTTAACAATGCAATTTTCATGCTATGTGACCGCGTTGCTGCGTGACATGTTATGTTGTGGTTGTGTGATAATATTTTCCACAAGTGTCAGGGTATGGTCTGATTGATGGGTGGCACTGACAGTGTGTTATTGATGTTTGATTAATAGGTGATTGACAGGTAATGATTTGCTTACTTCAGCGGTGATATATGCATACAGTACACAGGGGGTGGGGTTTTGTGTTTGGGTGCTGTGGATAATCTGAGGGTTGTGGTATGTGATCCGTCGGCCACATGGTGCATTTTAGGTCATTTAAAGAAAATATTGTTGACAGCTATTGAAAGTTATTGATTGATGCGTGATTATTGTTGTGATTTGGTGCAAACAGTGGTGTTGGTTGTGGGCATGGTGTCTGATTTGTTTTGTGGTCTATCAGGTTTCAAGTTGGGCCTTAAAATCTTTTTTTTTGAGAGCAGAGTACATTTCCTGCAGCCTGCCCTGGTGTTCCCTTGGACATTGTGACTACCAGTGTAGGAGGTAGCCTGTATAATATGCTTTGTATACATTACACAGCTTATTATACATTTTTTATGTGTCGATTGTGGGTTTAACAACCCTTTTTTCTGCTTTCAACTGTCCGGCAGGTTACAGCTTCATGTTTGTGCGTATGAATTTCTTCTTCGAAGGACGCTTCTCCAGTGCTGCATACACTACACAAACATGCGTAAGGGACACAATGCTGATTGGCTTTTTGCGACCCTTCCGGAGTCCACTACACCTATCGGCTGTGTGTGGTCATCGAGTTTGTAAGTGCAGGGTCAATGCAGGTAGCTATCAGGAGATGTAGTATTACTTCGTGCTTCCATGTTTTGAAATGTTGTATTGATACGAACATGTTATTAACCTTCACAACCTGTTACCTGCTGGCGGTTCCAACACCAGAGGAAAATGTTTTACTGGCCATGTTATTAATGTGGTCAATTTGACAGCAAAATGAGCCTCTTTAGCCTACATAAGACCTACATAATACCTTCTCATAAGACCTGATAAGGCCTATATAAGACCAGATCATTTATACAGGATTTTTTCCTCCAAGGTACGCTGCACTGCAGCCTTTATTTACTAAAAATGTTTTCCGACCTATTATTGAGTTCATAACTCAACCTAATTTTTTTAAAATTTATTAATCTTATGTTTTTATAAAAAAAAAATTGTTTTCTTTGAATTTTTTTCCTTTTTTTTTAATATTACATACTTTTTTTTTTCACTAAAGCCTCACCCAGTACCTCAGTGCCACTTCTTTAATTTTTTTTATCACTCAATATTCAAAACTATTAACAAATTTTGATTTTAGCTTTCCTTAACTATAGCAGACGTGAAATACTCAATTCACTCCTCAATCGTGACCTCTTAGCTGTTTAAGATATAGTTCTTCTTCCCCTAAAGACACATTATATCATCCCTTAATCCTTTATTCCCTTCAGTCCATGACCATTAATGATCTTGCACTGACCTGCCTTACATCATAACACGCTAACCTGTCCTTACACACCTCATTCAATGATTATTACGCCAACCCAAAACAACTCTTGTCTAAATTACACCAAGTCTGTTTCCATATAACCTTACATTTGTCTGTACATACAGCCTCCATTTACAATCTTATTGTGAAAGAACGTGGAAAATCCGCCGCGTTGGCTGCTGATGAGGCGGCTGATTCTGCGCCCAATTCTGTGGTTTGCACGCGGAAGCATGTGTCTGGTAATAGGGCACAACGCGGAAAAGCCGCCGCATGTAACAACAGTAATGTGGCTGGTTCCGCGGCCAGCGCGGCGGCCAGCACGAGGCCGCGTGTGTCTTGTGTGGCTGAGTCTGTTAGTGCACACAGGCTTAGGAATACGCGCGCGCGCGTTGAGAGGCAGAACTCTTATAATGGCCATGGAGAGTCAGCTGATCACGACGATCAGCTGACTCCAGAGCAGGATACTATTGCTTGCTTAATTACGGTTGGTGCTGGAAAGCACTAGTCCATATATAGTTACTGCTGGCCAGTTGCAAGTTGTCTGCCGTTTAGAACACTACGTGGAAGCACTCAGAACTTACTCAGATCTTACAGTGTGTTTGAACCAGGTGGACCTGGGAATTCACACTGAGCAAGATTACTTATACTGTTACTCTGTTTATGCTTAGGCTATTTCCAGGGTGTATAGACCACGGATCTTGCACCCAGACTAGGCAACTGTATTATCATTTGTGTTATACTCCTGACTACTTCGAGAGTGCTGAAAACACTGACCTCGCACCAAAGATTGGAGAACTTGTTCCATCGTTTTGTTATACATCACACTACTTCCAGGGTGCTGAGACCACGGACCTCGCACCCAAAACTTGGTAACTTGTGCAATAGTTTTGTTATACATCAGACTAGTTCCAGGGTGTAGAGACCACGGACCTCACACCCAGACTAGGCATTGTTTGATATTTGTTGACTTATTGCTTTCCTGACTACTCCTCTGTCCTCTCATTCAGTACCTCACATATCTTATTCTCCATTGCAAAACCCTGCTTGCCCTGGATACCGAATCAGTCTTCTGTCTTTTTACTTTATCTGTCCGGGTGTTACCGACAAGGCGTGCCCGACCTTGAGAGCTATCTCTCCTCTTAAGAGATATTCTACAGATCAGATAGTGTCATCCACCTTCAAGTGGCACTCACTCTATGGTCCTTCCTATCACAAGCCTGACTCCACACCTTGGAGAGTCTCAGGCTGCTGGAAGGTTCCTGAGCTCTCAGAGCAGTATTCCTTACTGCCTATTATCACCTGCTCAGCAGGTGTATTACTAAAAGTACTTTTGTTACACCAAACACTCACATATACATAAGTGTCCTGAGGTTAGCAATGGATCTTTATTATCAGTTATTCTGCAAATCATCAATAATCAGGAATATATCTGTATTCTTGTTGATACTGCAGATCCCCAGTAATCAGATTTTCTCTGCATGCTGACACCAATATTTATACTTTTGTAATATGTATATATATTTTTTTTTTGATATATGTTAAAATTTTAATACTGACAAAACTCAGTAATGCATTTAGGTTTTTCATTTTCTTTTACTATTACACTGCCAATGACCAGATAGGTATTGTTATTTATTGAAGTATTATGTATTTAACATAGTTTTATTATTATTTTCCACATTGTATTTTCATGCACATGTTGAAAGCATGCTTTAATTCCCTATTCCACAACTTTTTTTTTTATTGTTAACCATACCCTAAGATTAATATGCTTCTTAAGAATAGTTCAATCAGAACGCATTTGAATATAAAATTCATATTTTGTGAAATTGATCTGTAAAATATCTTAATTTTCATGACTCAGTAACAATGTATTACTTTCTTAGTTCAACATTTTGTAATAATGTCATGTAAAATCAATATAATTTTTGTAATGCTTACTGTAATGAACACAACTGCAAATTGTAACCTAATTACTTTATTCTTCTGAATTTAACTATTATCCATTTTTTTTTATTTATTGATCATTTCGCTTGCCTTGTACATGCTTACTTTACCAAAGCATTTACATTTTTTTTTGTTTACAGAACAGAATTCAAAATGATATTTATTTAGTAAGTACAATCTTTTTAACATTATAGTCAGATCTAAAATCGATGTAATTTGTAACTTGGGAATAATATAATAAAAATTACGGTATTACAAATATTGTCCTCAACGAATTTATTATCCTCAACCAATATAATATTGTTAAACGTTTCTTCATAAGAACAGTTGAAAGCTGTACACATTGAATATGTACTATTTTTTGTAAGTCATTTCACAATTCTTTCTTTTGTTAATTGTGAACAATATTCTTTTTACATTTTTTAAGAATACAATTTGTGATTTTTTTGGAACGTGGAAACAATACTTTTTATCTTTATTATAAATGACTTACTTTCATTGTTTCCTGTTACCCTGTTCTCAATTTGTGTTTGTAAGTGTAAACTTCAAAGTTCACTGTAATTGATACATAAACTTAACTGCTAAATATTGTACATTAGCTGTTATTTAATTCACAGCTAAAGAAAAAACAGGTCTACATGTCTTTTCCTCCTAGTTTACAATCGTAGTAATTGTATCCATTGTAATACACTTTCGATATGCCATAATGTGATTAAGATACTTTAGAAAGTTTCAAAAAGTATTAGTCATATAAAAAAAATTTATGGTTGTTTTGGCAATGAAAAGGCTATGTCGTTTGAGATGGTAAAAATAGTCAGGGAGAGAAAAAAAGGAAATATAACGATTGAAACTGGATACGTATAGAATCAAAAATTAGTCAAGGCGTATATTAAGTGCAATTCCTCTCAGAAATTCAATAAATGTGCGATTTGGGTATTCCTCCAAAATGTTCTTAATTCTCCGGTTGCAATCGTTATATCTCCCTTTTTTCGGTGGAGCAGGTTCTCCCCTCACGAACTGCTCCATCAAGGCATCCCTACCTTTTTGGATTGTCCGCAGTCCATCAACGAAACGCCAAAAGGTGCTGTGTTCCACCGCCAAGTCACTACGGAATCGGCGATGTTCAGCTTCCACCACATTATTTGTCCGATCCTGGCCAGCAAGGGTACGTTCATACACCGACCACCAAGCTGGTAGAAATCGTGGTGTATGCAACCTACCCTCGTTGACACCAACATAGACACGACTAAACCACCGAATCACTGGATCAAGTTCTGTACCAATTTCACACTTTAAGGAATCTGTGGCTGGTTCCAAATCATGTGTTGGGACAAAAGCTAGCGCTGCAATCATCCGTACATGCAGAGTGAATTCTGCATCAGCAATGTAGCGGCGATGCAGGCCCAATGAATCAATTTTTTTTTTAATATTCCGTGTCAGATGAAATAGACACCCATCAATCCTGCAGGAGGGGAAGCAAGCTCTGACAGCATTGATGGCTGCTATTTCAAAATCCGTGGAATAGTGTTCGGGGTCTAGTCCTGGCCATATTTGGTGGATACCGACAAATAATTTGTAGTAGGTTCTTTGGAGTTTGTTCGGCAGCAAACAGTACATTAAGGGAACCACATAGTCTTCTCTTCTTGCCATAAGCACAAACACCTGCTTGAACAGTAACGGTGTAATTTTGAATGTACCGTCACCTAGTGTTGGGCGAACATCTAGATGTTCGGGTTCGGGCCGAACATGGCCGCGATGTTCGGGTGTTCGACCCGAACTCCGAACATAATGGAAGTCAATGGGGACCCGAACTTTTGTGGTTTGTAAAGCCTCCTTACATGCTACATACCCCAAATTTACAGGGTATGTGCACCTTGGGAGTGGGTACAAGAGGGAAAAAAATTTAGCAAAAAGAGCTTATAGTTTTTGAGAAAATCGATTTTAAAGTTTCAAAGGGAAAACTGTCTTTTAAATGCGGGAAATGTCTGTTTTCTTTGCACAGGTAACATGTTTTTTGTCGGCATGCAGTCATAAATGTAATACATATAAGAGGTTCCAGGAAAAGGGACCGGTAACGCTAACCCAGCAGCAGCACACGTGATGGAACAGGAGGAGGCGCAGGAGGAGAAGGCCACGCTTTGTGAGACACAACAACCCAGGCCTTGCATGAGGGCAAGAAGCGTGCGGATAGCATGCTTTGTACCGCCATGCAGTCATAAATGTAATAAAGATAAGTGGTTCAATAAACAGGGACCACGCGGCAACGCTAACCCAGCAGCAGCACACGTGATGGAACAGGAGGAGGCGCAGGAGGAGAAGGCCACGCTTTGTGAGACACAACAACCCAGGCCTTGCATGAGGGCAAGAAGCGTGCGGATAGCATGCTTTGTACCGCCATGCAGTCATAAATGTAATAAAGATAAGTGGTTCAATAAACAGGGACCACGCGGCAACGTTAACCCAGCAGCAGCACACGTGATGGAACAGGAGGAGGTGCAGGAGGAGAAGGCCACGCTTTGTGAGACAACAACCCAGGCCTTGCATGAGGGCAAGAAGCGTGCGGATAGCATGCTTTGTACCGCCATGCAGTCATAAATGTAATAAAGATAAGTGGTTCAATAAACAGGGACCACGCGGCAACGCTAACCCAGCAGCAGCAGACGTGATGGAACAGGAGGAGGCGCAGGAGGAGAAGGCCACGCTTTGTGAGACACAACAACCCAGGCCTTGCATGAGGGCAAGAAGCGTGCGGATAGCATGCTTTGTACCGCCATGCAGTCATAAATGTAATAAAGATAAGTGGTTCAATAAACAGGGACCACGCGGCAACGCTAACCCAGCAGCAGCAGACGTGATGGAACAGGAGCAGGCGCAGGAGGAGAAGGCCACGGTTTTTGAGACACAACAACCCAGGCCTTGCATGAGGACAAAAAGCGTGCGGATATAGCAGCAATGCTTTTTGCCGCCATGCAGTCATAAATGTAATACAGATGAGAGGTTCAATAAACAGGGACCGGAAACGCTACACCATCCCAGATGTTCATTGGTCATGTTACTTGGTTGGGGTCCTGGAGTGTTGCGTAGTCATTTCCAATCCAGGATTGATTCATTTTAATTTGAGTCAGACGGTCTGCATTTTCTGTAGAGAGGCGGATACGCAGATCTGTGACAATGCCTCCGGCAGCACTGAAACAGCGTTCCGACATAACGCTGGCTGCCGGGCAAGCCAGCACCTCTATTGCGTACATTGCCAGTTCGTGCCAGGTGTCTAGCTTCGATACCCAATAGTTGAAGGGTGCAGATGGATTGTTCGACACAGCTACGTCATCTGACATGTAGTCCTTGACCATCTTCTCCAGGCAATCGGTGTTGGAGGTGGATCTGCACGCTTGCTGTTCAGTGGGCTGCTGCTGCATGGGTGTCAGAAAATTTTCCCACTCCAAGGACACTGCCGATACCGTTCCCTTTTGGGTACTAGCTGCGGCTTGCGTTGTTTGCTGCCCTCCTGGTCGTCCTGGGTTTGCGGAAGTCAGTCTGTCTGCGTACAACTGGCTAGAGGAGGGGGAGGATGTCAATCTCCTCTCTAAAGTCTCCACAAGGGCCTGCTGGTATTCTTCCATTTTGACCTGTCTGACTCTTTCTTCAAGCAGTTTTGGAACATTGTGTTTGTACCGTGGATCCAGAAGGGTATAAACCCAGTAATTGGTGTTGTCCAGAATGCGCACAATGCGTGGGTAACGTTCAATGCAGTCTAGCATGAATTGAGCCATGTGTGCCAGAGTCCTACCAGAATCCTCATCATCCTCTTGTGAGCGTTGTGATAGTTGTTGTGATGCATCATAGTCGTCACCTTCCTCCTGGTCTGCTTCTGCTGACCATTCGCGTTGAATTGTGGAAGTCCAACGTGCACCGCTCTGGCCCTCGTCAGTGGTGGCATGAAATTCCTGCTCCAACTCCAGCTGTTCCTCCTCCTCTTCTTCGTCATAGCTGCTGGGGCCAGCGTTCCCTGAGGCGGATGGCCTGATGTTGGTACCATCACGCTGATCGTTTTCTCCTTCAGATTCCCCCAGTTGCATCATGACAGCTGTTTCCTTGATTTTCGACCTCTTCAGTAAACACAGCAGTGGTATGGTAATGCTGACTGAAGAGTTGTCACTGCTCACAAGCAACGTGGATTGCTCAAAATTTTGGAGGACTTGGCAGAGGTCCAACATGTTGGCCCAATCGGATCCACAGAAGCTTGGCAGCTGTCCGGATGCGCCTCGGTACTGCGCCGTCATGTACTGGACCACTGCACTCTTCTGCTCACAAAAGCGTGCTAGCATGTGCAGCGTAGAATTCCAGCGCGTAGGGACATCACACAGCAAGCGATGGTGGGGGAGATTGAAGCGCTCCTGCATCTTGGCGAGTGCCCCCGAAGCAGTACTGGAATTTCTACAATGTTTGGCCACTCGACGCACCTTCAACAGAAGATCGGCCACGCCTGGGTATGTCCTCAGGAACTGCTGAACTACTAGGTTCATCACGTGCGCCAGGCAAGGGATGTGTGTCAGCTTAGCCAACCTTAAAGCGCGAATGAGATTACTCCCATTATCACACACAACCATGCCCGGTTTCAGGTCCAGCGGTGCCAGCCACAAATCCGTCTGTTCCTTTATTCCCCTCCAAATTTCCTCCCCTGTGTGCTGCTTATCCCCAAGGCAGATCAGCTTCAGCAACGCTTGCTGACGCATGCCAACAGCTGTGCTGCACTGCTTCCACGATCCTACTGCTGCTGGGTTAGCGTTTCCGGATGAGGTACAGCTTTGAGATGCGTTGGAGGAGAAGGAGTCAGAGAGGTAGGTGCTGCTGTTGTTATCCAGTGGGAGGGACGGCGGTGCAGCTGTTTGCGGCGTGGGCAACACCCGCGCCGTAGCAGGTGAGGAATCGCTGCCAGGCTCCACAAGGTTCACCCAGTGCGCGGTAAGGGAGATGTATCGACCCTGGCCGAACGCACTCGTCCAGGTGTCAGTGGTGAGGTGAACCTTGCAGGCAACGGCATTCTTCAAGCTTTGGGTTATTTTGCTGACCACGTGCTCATGCAACTCAGGCACTGCAGAGCGCGCAAAGTGGTAGCGGCTGGGAACCACGTAACGTGGGATGGCCACTGACATCATGCCCTTGAAGCTGTTTGTCTCCACCACTCGATATGGCAGCATTTCGCAGGCCAGAAGCTTGGCTATGCTGGCTGTTACTGCCACGGCCCGGGGGTCATTTGCTGGCAATTTCCTCTTGCGCTCAAACATCTCCGACACAGACAACTGAACCGTAGCGCTGCACACGGAAGGGCTGTTGGTTGTTGTGTTTGATGAACACTGGGAGACCTCAAGAGCACTACTCCGGAAAGTGACAGTGTCAGCGTCGTCTGATGTTTGTGAATGTTGTGAACCACGCAATGGCTGGGCTACTGCTGCTGCTGAGGCGGGTCTGGTGGTGAGTCTGGTGAACCCAAGGGAGGCAGTGTTGCTGGTACCCTGACCTGCCGCGTTTGCCCACAGAGTGGGATGTTTGGATAGCATGTGGCGGCTCATGCTGGTGGTGGAGAGGTTGTTAATACTTTTCCCCCTGCTCAGGCGAGTTTTGCACACCTTGCAAATCGCCATGGTAACATCCTCAGTGCAGTCTTCAAAGAAAGCCCAGACTTTGGAGCACCTGCCTCCTTGCTGGCGATTTCTGTTTCCTCCTCTTTTGCCTCTCACTCTAACTTCCACGCTTGTGGTGCCTGAAATTGCGCGCCGCCTACCTTGTGGCACAAGGCGAACTCGTGCAGCAGTGGGTTCTTCAACAGACTCATCTGTGCTGCTGCTACGACGGCGATGTTCTCGTTCACAAATAAAATCTGGGTCTCTGTCCACATTGTCCATACCCTCCTCTTCCATCTCCTCAAACTCGTCATATGTCATTGTGGGGGGCCGCCGCCGTGGAGTAGAGCTCCCCAGAACAACCTCTGCGCAGCTCACTCCAACGTCGTCTTCCAGATCTTGTCGGCCGACCTCCTGCAATTACAACCCCTCCTGCCCAACTTGCTCTGGGATTTGGGTTTCCGAGTCCTCCTCGGACTCGCCTTGTATTTCAGTGCGCGGTGCATTTCCCACAGTTAATGGTTGTGAATCCGGGCACAACATTTCTGGCTGTTCCTCCATTGACCTTTCATAGGTGGAAGTTTGTTGGGCTGGGAATAGCTCCTGCGAATACCCCATTGTGTCCTGAGGTAATTCATAGGACTGGTTATCTGGCAGTTGTGTGCGTGGTGTCGCTGCCGGTTGTGTCAGCTTTGTGCCCACTGGCTCCTTGTAACTGGCTGAGGACTCGGACCTCGTGCGTGATGTGCTGGTGCTGCTTAACCCACTGCTGGACGCTTGAGAGGTCATCCAAGTAATTATCTGGTCCTGTTCTTTTGGATTTGTGAGGGTTGTTGTCCTGGACAACATGGGCGGTATTGAGTGGGTTTTCTTGGGTGCTCCCCTGTGGCCTGTACGTGAACCGTCAGGGGAAACACCGCTTCCCTTGCCCCTTCCTCTTTCACCGGATTTCTTCCTCATTTCACTTATCCTTACAGTACACGCTGACTGGCAGCAGTACAGTGGCAGTACAGAAATGCTATACAGTACCACTATTCCCAGCAGCAACACAGAGCACAATGCTATACAGTGGCGGGTGAGCGGTGTACTACTGTTCCCAGGCCCAGCAGACACAGAGTGGAAGTAAACACAATGCTATATAGTCTGGCTGAGCGGTGTACACAGAGTGGCAGTACACACAATGCTATATAGTCTGGCTAAGCCGTGTACACAGAGTGTCAGAAAACACAATGCTATATATAGCGTGGCTGAGCGAGGTGCACAGTGGCAGTACACACAATGCTATATTAGTCAGGCTAAGCCATGTACACAGAGTGTCAGAAAGCACAATGCTATATATAGCGTGGCTGAGCGAGGTGCACAGTGGCAGTACACACAATGCTATATAGTCAGGCTAAGCCGTGTACACAGAGTGTCAGAAAACACAATGCTATATATAGCGTGGCTGAGCGAGGTGCACAGTGGCAGTACACACAATGCTTTATAGTCAGGCTGAGCCGTGTACACAGAGTGTCAGTAAACAATGGTATATAGTCTGGCTGAGCGGTGTACACAGAGTGTCAGTAAACAACGGTATATAGTCTGGCTGAGCGGTGTACACAGAGTGTCAGTAAACAACGGTATATAGTCTGGCTGAGCGGTGTACACAGAGTGGCAGTAAACACAATGCTATATATAGCGTGGCTGAGCGAGGTGCACAGTGGCAGTACACACAATGCTATATTAGTCAGGCTAAGCCGTGTACACAGAGTGTCAGAAAACACAATGCTATATATAGCGTGGCTGAGCGAGGTGCACAGTGGCAGTACACACAATGCTATATACAGCGTGGCTGAGCGAGGTGCACAGTGGCAGTACACACAATGCTATATATAGCGTGGCTGAGCGAGGTGCACCGTGGCAGTACACACAATGCTATATATAGCGTGGCTGAGCGAGGTGCACAGTGGCAGTACACACAATGCTATATTAGTCAGGCTAAGCCGTGTACACAGAGTGTCAGAAAACACAATGCTATATATATAGCGTGGCTGAGCGAGGTGCACAGTGGCAGTACACACTGCTATATATAGCGTGGCTGAGCGAGGTGCACAGTGGCAGTACACACAATGCTATATATAGCGTGGCTGAGCGAGGTGCACAGTGGCAGTACACACAATGCTATATATAGCGTGGCTGAGCGAGGTGCACAGTGGCAGTACACACAATGCTATATTAGTCAGGCTAAGCCGTGTACACAGAGTGTCAGAAAACACAATGCTATATATATAGCGTGGCTGAGCGAGGTGCACAGTGGCAGTACACACAATGCTATATATAGCGTGGCTGAGCGAGGTGCACAGTGGCAGTACACACAATGCTATATATAGCGTGGCTGAGCGAGGTGCACAGTGGCAGTACACACAATGCTATATATAGCGTGGCTGAGCGAGGTGCACAGTGGCAGTACACACAATGCTATATTAGTCAGGCTAAGCCGTGTACACAGAGTGTCAGAAAACACAATGCTATATATATAGCGTGGCTAAGCGAGGTGCACAGTGGCAGTACACACAATGCTATATATAGCGTGGCTGAGCGAGGTGCACAGTGGCAGTACACACAATGCTATATATAGCGTGGCTGAGCGAGGTGCACAGTGGCAGTACACACAATGCTATATTAGTCAGGCTAAGCCGTGTACACAGAGTGTCAGAAAACACAATGCTATACATATAGCGTGGCTGAGCGAGGTACACAGTGGCAGTAAACAATGCTATATATAGTGTGGCTGAGCGAGCGGTGTACTACTGTTCCCAGCAGCGACACACAATGACTGGGGGGGACCCTGGCTAGCGTGGCTGGAGAGCGAACTACCCTGCCTGCCTACCCAAAGCTAAACCCACAGACAAATGGCGGAGATATGACGTGGTTCGGGTATTTATTTACCCGAACCACGTGACCGTTCGGCCAATCAGAGCGCGTTCGGGCCCGAACCACGTGACCCGTTCGGCCAATCACAGCGCTAGCCGAACGTTCGGGGAACGTTCGGCCATGCGCTCTTAGTTCGGCCATGTGGCCGAACGGTTTGGCCGAGCACCGTCAGGTGTTCGGCCGAACTCGAACATCACCCGAACAGGGTGATGTTCTGCAGAACCCGAACAGTGGCGAACACTGTTCGCCCAACACTACCGTCACCGTACAGAAATTTTACCCTGTGTATCCAAGAGGTGATTGTGTTTCTGGCAAAAATGAGAATTCTATGTGGGTCCTCCGGTCCGGAATCGTACTGCAAGAACAATTCATATTCATCCTCTGTCACCCAGTATATCTTATATTGATCTGGAATGTTTAGATCGTGCAGACAAGTGGGTGCCGGAGGAGTCATATTTATTGTTTTGCGTACGTTCCGGATCATCTGTGTTAAACAATTCCATGCAGGCAGTAAACCTAACACGGCCGGAGTGACGTTCCTTAATGTACTATTAATGACTGCCGAAGGTATCTCCAAAGTTCTTTTGGCTCTTTCTTTCATGGCATTGCGGACATTTGACACCAGAATCAATTCTGGTGTCGGTCCATGGTTGTGCTCCCTGACTATTTTTACCACCTGTCTTGTAGTCTGCATAGTGTGAATCCTCCCTAAACACTTGGGATCACCAGACTTCCTTTCACATCGCCAAAATTTCTTTGTGTTATTCTTGCTACATTTGTCAAAGTAGTACAAATAACCGTTGTGTACAAGCTTATTTCCGCCTTTATTGCTAGTTATTGTTTCAGCTTGAGTCCCAGAGGAATCCTACAAAAAAAAATAAAATAAATAAACATTATAACAGACTTCATAAAGCACATAATAGTACAATATGAATTTTTATTTCAAATATGTACGTGTAATCCTTTTGCAGATATGACTGTTGAAATGTTGCGTGGCATGCAGGTAATAAGCCTGTGGGCACTGCTCATGTATAATGTATGCCCACCATGCTTATATAGCGGACTCAAGCTCATCCTAATTGTTTGGTCTTGCGTCTATCAAATGTCTCGACACAATATCCCACAGATTCTCTATGTGCTTCATGTCAGGAGATTTGAAAGTCAAATTGAGCATAGTAATGCCATGTTCAATACAACATTTACCAGGGGTTTTTGCACTGTGAGCTTGTGCAAGATCGTACTGAAAAATGAAATCATCTCCATACAGCATTTCAGCTCAATTGAAGCATGCACCAACTGTTGAACAAGAAACAGCTTCATAAGCACCTGAACTGGGCTATAGAGAAGCAGCAATGGACTTTTGATCAGTGGTCCTAAGTGTTTTTTTTGAATGAGATAAACTTTTACATGTCATTCGTTAATCAAGGTGCCAGAGTCTAGAGGTTTAATGTGGATATAGAAATTCATGCATGAATTCGAGTTTTAAGTACTCACAGTCAGTCTTGGTCTGGGTTGCCATTTTAGCTGCTGGTGTTGGTCCACAGTGTTTTGTCAATGACCGTGTCAATGCAGCTATCTATCATAAGATTTTGGGAACACTTCATGCTTCCATCTTGTGAAAAGTTTTATTGAGATGAAGATTTCATTGCTCAGTACGTTCTTGCAACATTTCACAGTGCCAAAACCACTGATGCATGGTTTACTGCCCATGGTATTACTGTGCTCAATTGTTCTGCCATCTATCCTCAACAACACATAGAATATGTGTAATATTGTAAAGATAAATTTGACAGATGCTACATCCAGCACTGTTGATGAGCTTCATTCCGCTATTTAACCACCTTACCCCCGCGCGTACGCATTTCTACGTCCCTTTTTCCATCCTTTAACCCCCAGGGACAGAGAAATGCGTACTTTCTGTTCTCCCACCACTGTCCGTGCTCCCGCTCGTAAACACTACACACGCCGCTAGTAAACATGCCGCCGCCCGCTCGCCCGGAGATCAATGAACGGGAAAATCCATTCCCGTTCGTTGATCTAAGCCCCGCAATGATACGCTGCCGCTCGGTTGAGCAGCGCAATCATTGTGGGAGAAAAAGAAATTGTCAGCCTCTTTCCGGACGCTTGCAGGTCGCATAGACAAAATGTTACTAATGTTACATAATGTTAAAATAGTAAAAATACATCCAAAGCATTTTTCACATAGAAATAAATTAGTTTAACACACAAAATTATCCCTTTACCTCCCACACTCCACAATTCATTTGTTCTTGTAATTAAAAAAAAAAAAAAATTACGAAAAAAAAATTAATAGTTAACTTAGGGACTGAACTTTTTTAATATTTATGTCAAGAGGGTATAACACTGTTACTTTTGTAAACTCTGGGCTTGTAATTATGGATGGACACAAAACTGGAAAAATGCACCTTTATTTACAATTAAAATTTTGGCGCCAAACATTAGGATAGGGACATAATTTAAATGGTTTTATAACCGGAACAAAAGGGCAAATACATTTCATGGGTTTTAATTAAAGTAGCATGCATTAGTTTACATCTATAAAAGCCAAAAAATGAAAAACAATAATTATTTTCCCACGTTTTATCCTATTTTACCATTAAAAAACATTTCGAATAAAAAAAAAAAAATTGGCATAATGTCCCACCGCAAGAAAGCCTAATTGTTGGCGACAAAAAAAAAAAAAAGATATAGTTCATTTCATTGCGCTAAGTAATGATAAAGTTATAGACGAATGAATGGAAGGAGCGCTGAAAGCCGAAAAGTTCTCTGGTGGTCGGTGGGTAATACCCCTCATTTGGAAAGTGGTTAAGCATCCTGGGCCTCCATAACACCTGTGCAGTGCCACAGGCTGATTGCCTCCATGCCATGCCGCATTGAGGCAGTCATTTTTTTAAAATGTTTCAATACCAAGTATTGAATGCATAATTGAACATATTAGAATTTTTAAATTTTTTGTTTTAATAACAATTTTAATTTATTGTTTGTATGAAATTTGAAATTGTTTTGATTTAGGAAATTTGCATTCTCATGAGCTGTATGCCCAAAACATTAATATTTAAAATATAAAATGCGTAAACTACTTCAGTTGTGTGTAATGAATCTAAAATATATGAAAGTCTAATGTTTACCAGTACATTAAAAAAAAATTAATTAAATTTATCACAATATTTGAACTTTTGGAGTATATCCTGTATTGTGTCAAAATAACCTTCTACATTTATTTTTCAATATATTTTTGGTTATCTGAACATTACATTGCAACATGTACTGGCATACATATTCTGGTATACCTTCACTGTCGTGATCAATATTGCTGAAATCTAAACATGTTTACAAAATAATTATTCTACCATATCATGCCCCTTCTTCCTTTTTTTTCACTTTGTTTTTATTTTTCTTCATTGTTTAATATTAATTACATTTATTTACAAACAATGCATGCTTACACCCATTAATACATGCCGATAACAATGTTTACTCAAATTATAAATGTTTTACTTACGGCCATGATGAAATAGAAACTTTATATCTTTTGCTTGAACACGTTATCACTCTTTTCTTACTTATGGAATGGATAGCGGACTTGATCTAGGAAATAACTTTTTGTTAATATACTCGAAATTAATACACCAATTTAATATTCTTTAATTTAATTTAATTAATTAATTTAATTAACAATTTAATTTTGCAGTATTTATCCTTTTTTTAATGTACTTCGTGCATCTAGCTATCTATTATATACTGTCTCCAACTACCTATATAGTTTAGACATACAGCAACTTACGGTCTACATTACACTTGTTTCAACTAACTGTCTAACAAAAAATCTTGTCAAGTAGCTCGTTAAATTACCCTGGATGCAGCTACCTATGTAACCGATACCGGTGAGGATACCAATACAAACTACGCTGTGTGCAGCTACATTGAATAGGAAATAATTATAGTTAGGTACATATATTAATTACACTGTTAGCATCTACACATTTTAGCTACAGATATATAGATATAGCTATATAGAGTCTACAACTACATTAACCTGTAATGTTTTTACATATACTGTGGCACATATTTATTTTTAAAAAAGATTTTGTGCTACAACAGATGTTTATTTAAAATGGCTAACATACACCGGGCTACATAAAATAACTGCTACTATACCTCAATAACCGATAGTTCTGCTTTGAATATCGTTATCCGTGTAAGGGTTTTGTGTTTAAACGGTACACTCTGTACCTTAGTGGCATTTATATTATTTTAGTTGACTAGCATTATTTTTGGTGAAATTACTTTAGATTAATACAATATTTAATGTTAATTATTATATACAATGTTTAAAATATTACTGATTGGTACTAAAATAAGCATTGCAAATTAGGGAAATTTTTTTTTAAATATATGAACCGTAAACTAATCTTCAAAATACACGGTTAATTCAGAATTACTAAAACAGGTATGACATGTTATACATTTTAACCATGCCCATATGCCCTGCTGTACTATACTTACCGAAAATTCGTTAGTACTACAATACAATTCGTCCTCTACTGCAAGAATAACAGACTTAAAAATTGGATAAGTATTAGGCAGATGTCGATCAGCCAAAGGGAAGTGACACTACTGCAGCTGTTGGTGAGATATAAATATTATAGAAATATTTTTTAAAATATTTTCCACTATGTACATGCAGGTGATTATTACAATCTACACCAATAACGGTACTGCACAGTCACTAAATACCTTTGCAAGGGTTGTTTTTGTGTTGAACCTACCTTGAATATCTTCATGGACAACTCCAATCGTGTGTTTATTTGAAGAACACCACAGTCGAGCTTTATAGAAGGACGAAGCAGATCACGAACAGCCTAAGGGAAGTCACGCTCTGCTTTCTGTTGGCATATAGAAACATTACAGAGAACATTATTAAAATGTATTCTCTATTTTTACTCCGGTCAGGACCACAATGAATGACAACACCGCAAGACATGGCCCTAACCTTTCGTCTGTCACACCTCTGTGGTCCTCTTACTACTTCATGTTCGCATTGACCCGGACTAGTACGCCTGCTCTTCCACACGGACCGCGTCCTATATTTTGCTCCGTTTTATGGGCACTCTCTGTGCATCAGCGTGACGTCACTCATGACGTCACGCACAGGTGCAGCAAGTTCTGGACAACAGGAGCAATATATTAGACTGGCTCCTTCAGGTACAGCAGGCGTACTACTCCCGGTCAATGCGAGCCACAAGTAGTAAGAGGAGTAGATTTGAAGACAATTATACTAACAAACGGTTATGTTAACGTTCATAACATCTGTAAACAAGGCTACAGCTAACTCATTAAAACATGTTGCACTTACATGGAATAACTTCTTGTAGCACTTTAATCGGGCGGATACTTCAAGGATCAGCACAGTTGAGGTTTGCACAATTTTGTTTCAGGTCACGATCAGTGTAATGTAAGTCAGATTCCTTCGGCTGTTCCGAGACAGATATAATACAGAAAAAAAATCATATATAATTGAATAATTCCATGCATGTCTGGAAAAAATGTTTTGAACAACAACGAAGTTTAATCAAAATGGCTTAATAATTTTCAAAGTGAAGTTCATTTCTTGCACTTACATGTAGTAGGTTCGGGTAAAACTACAAGTGTTCGTACATTTAAAATACAGCACAGTCGAATTTAACACAAGGATGAAGAAGATCAACGTCAAGTTAAGTGAAGGGAAGTAGCTACTCTGGTGGCTGTGTGAAAACAGAAACATGAAATAATAAACTCATGAAATTTTTTAAATATTTACAGGCAGAATAGTAACATACTGTACAACAAGATCGGAATAGAAACATCAGTCAAGATTATTTCAAGGCTGGAGAGCTCCTTGCACCTACTTGGAATACTGTGACTGACAAATCCAAGCTGTCGTAGATTTCAAACACAGCACACTCGAGTTTTCTCACACGCATGAAGCAGATCACCTTCAGTGTAATTGATGACACTACTCCGTCGTCTGTGTGAAAACAGCAAAAGGGAATAACAAACAATTAACATTTGTTCACTATTAACAGGCAGTTTTGTTAAATAATTCCCAATTACACGGGTACATAACACACAATCAACACATTTTTAGTGTTCATTGTTTCATGCACACTATGATCTCAGTGCAAGAAGAGTATGCGCTACAGCACCTTCGCAGACTCAATACCATGATAGCCTCAGGCCCGTATGGGGTGTCCTCATTCTCCCTGAGAACCTGTGCAAACCTACTAGCTCACATACTCAACTCTCTCTACAACAGATTGCTCTGAAAAACCAGGCAACGTTTTATCATTATTTAAGAAGGACAAAAACTCACATCCAGGAAATTAACGACCTTTAAGATTACCATCATTTGTATGCAAAATATTTGATGGGTTAATAAGAGATACTATACATGACTTCATAGTAGAAAATAATTTAATTCTCACCATCAACAAGGGTTTACTAAAGAAAGGTCCTGTTTGACTACCATGATCAGCTTTTCTGAGGTAGGGATTTGTAATATGGATATTGGGAATGCTGTAGATGTGATATACTTGGACTTTGCTAAGCCCTTCTACACTGTTCCCCACAGAAGTATGGTGCAAAATTTGACCGTGAAAGAACTGTTGAAAAGTCTGTGTGCATGGATAGGGAACTGGCTAATGTACAGAAAATAAAGAGTTGTGGACAATGGGTCATACTCAAAATGGTAGACTGTTAGCAGTATGGTCCCAACGTGGTTTGTAATGGTTCAACTACTCTTCAATTTACTTAGTATTGACCAAGTGGTTGCAGTATTGTGCAATGTTGATATTTTTGCAGATGACCAAAAATAGTGCAGAATATTCAACTATAAGTAAGAAATTGTCATATTACAACCGGATCTAGATAGGATGTCTATATAGGCACATAAATGTAAGATGAAATTGAATGTTTAAAAATGAAAAGTCAGGAATTTTGGTTCTAGCAATGGTCGAGCAGCATACAAAATAAATGGGATAAATTTGGTGACATCAAACTTGGATAAGGACTTAGGAGTACTCATCAAAAACAAGAGAAATTTTCTTAATCAATGCCAAGCTTCTGAAGCTAAAGCTAAATAATTTTAGGGATGCATTAACAGTGAAATAAAAACTCGACTTCCTAGCATAATATTGATCCTATTTAACTCTTTAATAAGGCAACATCTTGAATATGGAATTCAGTTCTGGGCACCACATTACAAAACAAATATTTCATTTTTTGAGCAGGTTTAGAGACGATCAAAAAAAATTATACGTGGGATCGAAGGTCTAGCTTAACAGGAAAGGATAGATAAATAAGGTTTATTTAGTCTCGAGTAAATAAGCCTTAGAGGAGATGTAATTAACATAATTAAGTACATCAGAGGGCAATATAATAGCTTAGCAAATGAGCTTTTTGACCCTAGCCCTTCTAAAAGGACTGGAGGACATGATCTGCGTATGTAGGAAAAACGTTGTATGCATTTATTTAGGAAAGGGTTCTTTAGAGTAAGAGTGATTAAGATGTGGAATGCATTGCCACAGGAAGTAGTTAAAAAGAGTCTGAAGCTAGAATAGATCTGGCTTCAGACCTCATAGATAGCAGGGGCACGTGTGCCCCTGCTAAAACGCCGCTATCTTGCGGCTTAACAGTGGTCCCTGTCCCCCCAAATCCCCTCCGTAATGCGGGGTAGCGCTTCTGCAATGGGGCAGGGCTAACCGCCGCAGCCCTGCCCCATGCGCGTCTATCAGACGCGTATCTCCGCCTCTCCCCCGCCCCTCTCAGTCTTCCTTCACAGAGAGGGGCGAGGGAGAGGCGGCGATGCACATCTGATAGACGTGACTGGAGGCAGGGTTGCAGCTGTTAGCCCTGCCTCTAGGAATCCAAATCTACGACCAACTTTGCGACCAAGGTTTGCGGTGGGTGGTTTGGAGGGAGGGGCAGGGACCCCGTTTAGTCGCGAGATAGCGGCGTTTTAGCAGGTGCACGTGTGCCCCTGCTATATATGGGAGCTGAAGTGAGATTTAGTCTCGCTTCAGTGTCTCTTTAAGGCAAACTGTATACCTGCATTTAAAGTGTGCTTATATGCTTTTCTTGCGTTGAAATACATCCATGGCTACAATTACTAGGCAATGTCTAATGATGTTGATCCAGGGATTTTTTTATGATTGACATCTGGAGTCGGTAATGAATTTTTTCCATCATGGCCTAATTAGACAATGCCTTGTACGTTTTTTTTTTGCCTTCATCTGGATCAACAGGGATATGTGATGGAGTATGCTGGAGTTGTACTTTGTACTGGACATAGGTATTTTGTTAACCAAAGTAACTATGTGAAACAATGACCCCCCTCCACCCCTGCTTCAAAAGGTCCACAATCATATTACTCATCAAAAACACATGTAACACTGTGCCAAACAACTGTAGACTTGAAGCCATTACCACCATCATCATGAAGTTCTTCCAGAAGATAGTGTTGGGACACCTGAAGCACTACAACAATACCCTCCTTTAAACACACCTGTTTGCAAACAGATAAAAAAGCACAGTGTATAATGCCATCAATGTCAGCCTGGCAAACATCCAGGAGCATTTTGACAGTTCTGGAGCATGCGCCATGGGCCTTTTCCTCTACTTCAGCTCTGTTTTTAACACCATCTGTAAGGACATTTGGAACTAAAAATTAGGGCAACCATGGGTATATTTACTACTCTGCAGGTAGATTAATTACTTTATGTACAACAGGACACAAAGTTTAAAGCTGGGTTGTATCATCTCTAGCTAGTGAACCATTAACGTTCATGCATTGCAAGGTTGTGTACTATCTCCAATCCTGGTCTCTCTGTACACTAATAACTGTACCTCAGCCACTGACATATTAATTATGCTTACTATACCATGCTTATTGGCCTCATAGACTGAAACTATTAGGATGCTTATCTAAATTATATTAAATAATATCTGTAATTGGTGCAATGCCAACAATCTTCTTCAAAACATGTCAAAGACAGTGCAAATGATTGTGGACTTCCTTATAATTTCTCCTTCACCACTCTACATGTCCTCATCTACAGATCAGAGTTCTGAAGAGTTTGTATTGTCCGGTTCCTGTGCACAACCATAACAAGCAAACGCAAATGGGATCCAAACTTTGCCATTATACAAAATACAGAACAGCAGAGGTTATTCTACCAACGCCAATTGAAGAACTTAAGTATGGCATGGGACCTGAATAACTGCATTTACACCACAGCCATATAATCCATGCTCTTCTGCTCCATAGTCGTCTGCTATGTAGGAACAACCGTTAGTGAGATCTAAAGACTATACATACTTTTAAACGCAGCATTACGTATCATTTACATCCACCTACCCTCGCAACATCTCCTATACTCACTGATGATGAAGACAAGGGCCACCAACATTTTACTCCACCCCTCAAAAATGTGCATACAATACTTCCAGACACTACCGTTGGTACGCCGTTTCAGAACCATGCCCTCTTAAACAACCGGCCTCATGAACACCATCGTCACCAAATTAGTTATCCAGTAGAACACACTTTACTCTATACCCAACCTCCCCAAATTTCGGTGTACACTACAGACACACTATAGTCCTCATTGCAAAAATTACTCATAAACCTTACTAAAAATCCTTAATCACACGTTTAAACTATGACCGTCCAAAGTCTCAAGCTTGAGTTGCTTTACTTAACATTTTGACCTTATATGTTTGGCTTCGCTTGCATATGTATGTCCTATGTAGTTAAAGGTTTCTGAAGTTCCATTTGATACGTGAACAAGAAACAAACAATTTAGGCTACACCATCTCGTGAAGTTTTCTTTAATAAATATGGATATAATTATATTTTTTAATCATAAATACGCGTGTGGATGTAACACTTACATGGAATAACTTCTTTGAAAACTGTAATTGGTTGGACAATTGAAACACGGCACAGCTGAGGTTTGCTGAAGGATGAATCAGGTTACGATGAGCCTAATGGAATTCACATTACTGCGGCTGTGGGGAGAAAGTAACAATAAAGATAATATATTTATTTTTTTACCGGTATTGAAATGATTGAAAGGACAAAAATCGACAACAGCGTTTGAAAAAAATGTTCATAACATCTCTCAAAGGGGAATGGTTGTGTTGCACTTACTTGGAACTGCTTATGGACAACTACAAGCGTGCGTATATTTTTGACACATCACAGTCAACATTTACAGAAGAATGACGAACATCAACAGCATCTTAAGGAAAGTCAGTATTCTGTCTTCTGTTGGGAGAAAGAAACAGGAAAGAAAAAATGAATTAAATTCTTGACCTATGTAAAGGGAGGTCATTAACAAAATCTAAAACACCAAAAGAAAATCCAAAGAACTGAGGAATTTTTCAAGGGTAGTAGTATTGTTGGACTTACCTGGTAATCTGTCTTGGACAAACACAAACTGTGGTATATTTGAAACTCAGCACACTTGAGGTTTTCAGATGGATGAACCAGATCACCGTCAATAGAGGGGAATACACTACTTCATCGGCTGTTGGAAATCATACAAAGGGAATAAAAAATTGTTTACATTTTATATAGATTAACATGCAGTTCAGGAACACAATTCACAACTTCACCGTTATAGCGAACAAAATCAACCAGTTTTCGAACGGGTGTGAGTATGTAGTGTCATGGAACAGCCCTGAGAAAAACGTTGAGAATTTGAAGGATCCACACAGTTCAATATCTGATCCCTGTCTGGATACATTTTTGCAGACATTAAAGGAATCTGAACTGACATTAATGTTTTTTTTTTTCCCTCCTTCCACAAAAATGCAAGAGCCTGGTGCATAGTGTCCCTGACTTCAAGCTGTGCTGGTGGCCCATCCATCAGATACAGTTGATAAGCAGGCTTGAAGAACCAATGTAGTTGAAGAAGAAAACAGATATTCTGGCTCTCCTCCCAGCAGGAGAGCTGAGATATAGCGTGATGCTACAAGCTTAAAAAGAATGGTCACCTATCGATGACCTGCTGTCAATCCCCGATGAATATCATATTCCACAAACTGCTATATGTGTCATATTGTCTGTATTGAAAGGCTTGAAGGCCCTCCAAAATAAGACAGTATGTATGGACATATCTTGCGGATGATTGGAGTAAATTTCAGAACATTCAGAGGTAAAATCTGCCTGTTGGGCAGTTTGAAAGAGCACTGATGATACAAAAGGGGTCCAAAACCCTCATGTTTGGTATCAGACTGCTGGGTAAATAGAGAGAAAACTTGAAAATGTTAGTAAATCTGCCCTGACATGTACGGTTCTGTGAGATAGAGATCATATACATGAACGAAGGGTTTTTTATTCAAATACATCGTTCTATCAGCGTTGTACACAGCATTTTTTCGTTGATATTTGAACACAGTTACGTAAACGACCCTTGAACTTGCAGAATATATTTATGTGTATGGCCCCCCTAAGGGTCAGTTTGTTGTCTGATCTGATGGGTAGGAGTTGAAGGTGGGGACATGGGTTTTTAGATCTGTTGATTAACGAGTGAGAAGTAGGTTTTTTTTTTATGTGTAAAACATATGTAAACAATGGACTACTGATGTATTTGGTGTTTTGCTCTTGTTTTTGAACTTAAACGATGGGTGGGTTGTTGATTCAAATAACCTAAGTATCAGTTGCCATTATGTTATCGTGTTGGGCAGTGACAGGTGGTGACAAGGGATGATTGAGATTTGAATAATAGGTGATTGACAGCTGATAACTTAACGAATATACGTACATATATAGAGATAGAGTATCCATGTTGCAGGCTCAGCTGTGGTGTACATCAGAAGTGGTGGTGAGTGATCACATAACGCTATGGTGTAGTTGTGTGTCTGTTCAGACTTATATGACGGAGATGTGGTGACAGCTATTCATTTAGTGATGATAGTGTGGTTGGTTAGGTGCAAACTGTGGTCTGCAGATTTGCACATGTGGGTTTGTAATGTGTGCTGAGTATGATCGGGGTGGTATGCGGGTCTCCTAATGTTGTTGACGTGTGACTCACTGTTCCTGTTCTTCTGGCATGAAAAAGCTTGGTCTAACACTCGTTGTAACAGAGAGGGTCTGACTAGCGGTTATCTGCAGTATCACCAGGAATACAGATATATAGCAGATTACAGATGATCTGCAGTCTCACCGATAATCAGATATATCTATAACCTCTGGACAACTAAGAGGAGTTAGTGTTTGGTGCAACAGTAATGTTCAGCGTACAGGACCTGAGGAGCACGTGCCCAGCAAATACAGAGCTGGCCCTGATGATCTGGTGCCCAGCGAATACAGAGCTGGCCATGAGGAGCAGGTTTCCAGCAAATACAGAGCATGAATTATCTCCTAGCTGTGGAAATAGTTATCAGGGTCGGGCAGGCCAGGTCGGCATCTCACAGACAAAAAAAAAAAAATGAATAAGAAAATAGAGGCATAGTCCAAGGACGAGCAGAGTTTGGCAACAGAGTATCAGAATGACAAGGTACAGACTCAGAGTTCAGGAGAATAGTCAGGCAGGCAGAAGGTCATAACAGATATGAAATAATCCTAGTCTAAGGTGGGAGATCCTTAGCCGTCAACACCTAGGAAAATGTTCTAAGCAAAACAGATATCACAGATACTGACAAGGTCTGAGTGCTACAACGTAGTGATCGCAACACCAGACAACCAGCAACTGAACAGCCAGCACTATATATACACAAGAGCTGACCAGCACCTCCCTAAGTGCTGGACCAATGCATGGAGCTGCAATTGTCAGCTGACCAGCATTGGCAGCTTACTTACTTCTGGCTGTCATATAAACCCTTCCTCTCAGCGCGCGTGCGCGTTACTCTTAACCAGTGTGGACTCTCAGTCCCAGCCACCAGACATGCTTTGCAAAGTATCACCAGAAATGAGCGTGGGGGCAGCCGCACCACTATTCCCCCCAGCGGCGGCTTCCCTGCGCTCACCACCACTGTCAGTGACTTTGTTATGCACCCAGTCTGCCGCTTGCGCTGCGGGCTCCGCCGCTCTGCCCATGCGTCATGCGGTGGTTTACCCGCGTTGTGCCGCCATGTTGGACGCGGAAACAGCCACCTCATTTTGAAAGCTGGTGGCTTTTCCACTTTTCATCACACTCTGTAAGTATGACCACCTGATTGGAGGCATGCAGGATAATATACTTTGTGTTGTTATCAAACGTTAGTATACTATTTATAGTAGTTATATTAAAAATTTAAAACCCATCGACAATGCGGATTGGCGGGAAGGTTAAACACCTAATTGTGCGTCCCCACGTGATAAACCAATGGCTTGGATTGACCTTCGCAATACCTGATTCCTACAGGCACTAATTTACCGCAGCAACGTTTAATCGTTTGTTCTGCCAGTGGTTACAAAGAGTGTGAAATGGACCGGTTCAATTAACAATGGAGCCTAGGGAAAAATTATCCTGGTGTGCCCACACGAGACAGCCCTTGATCAAAAAACAACTTTAGAGTCCCTTTGTGGCAGCCAAATTTAACTCCTGTGCCCATGAGCTGCCTGCTGACCCTCCCCTAGTCACCTTCCAACTTAACACACTCTGCAGAGAACCTGGGAAGCAACCATTAAGATGGGTACGCGCACCTTGGGTGCCCCTACAGGCTGTGGATTGCTTGTGGCAATTGACTATATGTTATTATAGTAGCTAGGGCCTTTAGTCTGAAGCAAGATAAACAATTTTGTTTTAAATTACATTTCACATTGACTTTTTAGCCCATGAGAAAATTACATTATCTAACGGCCAGGACCGGCCATAGACCATTTGCCGCCTGAGGCCAACTTTAAAGAAATTGCCGCCGCAGCACACCACCCAAGCCGTTGGTGTGAGGGGGGCCGCCCAAGCTGGAGGAGATAGCGGGCAGGAAGGGGGTATTGGGCCTAGCGACGGGGAGGGTGGTCGGACAACCCCCTCCCTCGCCTGGGTCCCCCGTCCTCCGCTCACCTCCAGCTTGTTATGCGCGCTGGCTGCCTGCAGCTATAAGAGGCAACGGGCGGGGATCACTCACCTCTTCCTTGTTCAGCCTGCGCTCCACTGACGTCACTTCCTGCTATGCCGCATAAAGTGACGTCAGTGGAGCGCAGGCTGAACAAGGAAGAGGTGAGTGATCCCCGCCCGTTGCCTCTTATAGCTGCAGGCAGCCAGCGCGCATAACAAGCTGGAGGGGAGCGTAGGACGGGGGACCGAGGCGAGGGATGGGGGGTCCGACCACCCTCCCCGCCACTAGCCCCAATACCCCCTTCCTGCCCGCTCTCCCCTCCAGCTCTGGCGGCCCTCCACACCCACGGAAGGGTGGGTTTGGCCCCCCCAGAAGTGGCGCATGAGGCAAACGTTTCACCACGCCTCATGGGCGGGCCGGCCCTGCTCACGGCATAACTATTTAGCTTCAACAAACAAATCCAAGCTTTACAAATCGTGATTAATGTGGTTGCGTTTTTTGGTGACCCTGTGCACCTCAATTTGAGACATGTTTATCAGCCTTAGGCCACATACACACATCAGACTATAGTCTTTGGAAAATGAAAGATCACAGACCAATCTTACCACCCTTCATGTAGTATGAGAGCCATACTCTACACAGTCTTTTCTATGGAGCTGAACTCCACATCAGAAAAAAAATCATTGCAAGATGCTGCACACACAGATGCTGTACAGACACAAAAGATCAGTATCTGCAAAAGATCTGTTCCTGCCAAAAATCCATTCCTGCAAATTGCAATGATAGTCTGAGATCTGCAGATCATCATACACACATGATTTAACTGACATTCATCTGCAGATCAAGCAATCATCCGCAGATCTGAAAATCCAACCTGGTGGATCTGATCTGCAGATGAATGTCAGTTAAACCATGTGTGTATGATGATCTGCAGATCTCATAAACTATCATTGCAATTTGCAGGAATGGATTTTTGGCAGGAACAGATCTTTTGCAGATATTGATCTTTTGTGTCTGTACAGCATCTGTGTGTGCAGCATCTTGCAAAGATTTTTTTCTGATGGGGAGTTCAGCTCCATAGAAAAGACTGTGTAGAGTATGGCTCTCATACTACATGAAGGGTGGTAAGATCGGTCTGTGATCTTTCATTTTCCAAAGACTATAGTCTGATGTGTGTATGTGGCCTTAGTGTCAGATCTCTATCTCTCCCCCTAACCGCACTCCAAAGGCATAACGAGAATGACGCTGGAGAGTTGAGAATCCAGCAATGGCGGCCACGTTTTAAGAAGTGATTCAGATAATTTCCTTGTGTCAAAATGAATCAATCCACAATATGTTTCAGCTTCGATTAAGGGTGTAAAGATATATGTGTTAGTACCGGTATACTTATATGTATATATATATGTATGTTTACATATAGATTTTTATGTTAACAAAAATCAATAAATATAGAAGTATAAAGAGAGAGGTATAGTGAACCTTAAATGGAGGGGGGGGGGGGGGGGTTTGAGGCGTTTAACTTACCTGTGGATATGACCAGCCCCCAGCAGCAGTCCTGTGCCCTCGTAGACGCGATGGAATCCTCCGTTCCCCCGCTGTCACTCACTTTTGTTTTTGACGACTCATCAGTCGGCCGTCCGCCATGCGTATTATTGGACGCATTCGCTACTGCAAATAGCGTGGTTGTGAACACTAACACATAACAAAAAATACATTTTTGTATATGTACGCGTGCGGTCTGCATAAACGCGTATTTTATTACCGCAAGAGCGCTAATTGCAGTACAGAATTGGTCCTATACCACGTATGTCGCCCGGACAAATGGTGAGTCGTCAAAAAAAAAAATGAGTGACATGGGGGGGACCGGAGGATTCCATGGAGGATCAGAGGAAACAGAACAGCTGCAGGGGGCAGGTCATATCCTGTTCAGTGAAGGTTCACTTTAAAAGACTGTGCTTGACTATATTTTACCTTGTAATTTTTGTGATAACGTTATTTATGCATGATTAGTGTGGTGAATGTTTTGTTCATGTTCACAAAATATATTAATATCTTGTAGCAGTCTTTTTGGATTGTTCACAAACAAGAGTTATCACCTTTTTCCCCTATTAGTAATCAAATGATTTGATTATGCATTTCAATATACTTGTATGATTAGGCACATAACTCACTTATACCTACTTTTTGTGAATGATATCCTTCTTGCTGCACGTCTGCTCTAAATCACATCCCAGTGACGAATGCACGTTATGAATGTGTAACCACTGCTTCAGTAAAAATTACTGATCTGTAATTGGTCCTTGTGTATGCCTCTCAAAGCTATTCACTTCACTGTACTCGTGATTGGTTATTTTAAATGAATTCATAATCTACTTGCATGAGTAAAGTTTTTTTATTAAACCTGTATTTTTGTGTAAAAAAAATAAATAATGCATACATGTACAGAGATCCGATGTAAAGAACTGGAAATTGGGTTAGGTGCGCCACTAAAAATGTATCATTGTCTATCTATGAAATAATTTATTATGTCAAATGATATAATTTATCCATCCAATGTTTATTATTTTATTATATAAATTAAAACAAAACTTGTTTTTAAATATACTAATGTCAATCTTCGAGTTGCGCAGCACAGAAAACATATAGGAAGCATGTGGCGACATCAATGCGCAAGTACGCTACATGTCTCTTTAACAAATTCGCGCCGAACACTGAAAGACTTCTCGCGAGACTTTAAAAGTATATATTTCTAGTGCGTAGGCGAGACCACGCGGTTCCACACTTGTGCGGTCACTTGCCAACATGTCGACGCAACTGAGAGGACGGACCGCTCCCGGGAAGAACAGCCGAAAGCTATTACAAAAACGATCGAGCGCGCAGGCAGATGATGAGGTCTGTGAAGCCGCGGAGGAGGTTAGTTGTGAAGAAACACCCTGTACATCAGGGAATAGTACTTCAGTACCCCGGGAAGGCCAAGGGCCATCTGATGAGCAAAGTTCTGATAGCGATGAACCATCACATGATGAAACTGAACACCAAGAATATGCAGACCATGAGGATAGTAATTCCATAGACAATGCACCCCCTGAAAATATTGATCTAACAGAGATGTCTCAACTATCTGATTACAGAGATCCAGAACTGTATCGTTCAGAGGAAGATGAACCTGAAACAGTGTCCAATTCTGAGTCAGATTATGTTTGTAGTGATGCTAGCACTAGGACATCAGAATATGATTCAAATAGTGAAAATGAATCAGGTTCCAGTGTTGAAATTGTTGCAGAACATGACGGTGATGGTAATTTAGTCAGTAAAGATGCAGAGAAAAAGATAAGAAAAAGAGCTTACAAATTCAACGCTAAAGAAAATCTTGAGCTATGCGAATTAGTCTGCCCATGCTTTGAATGGATTTGTAAGAGAGACAAAAATCCGAAAGAAGTACAGAGAAAAAAGCAATTGTGGGACACAGTATCAAAACAGGTATAAATGTGTTTGTATATTAAAGGTTTTATATAGTGATTGTTCTAAATACGTACTATTGTAATTTCTTCTTGTTCCTGTACATTTTTAAATTCAAATGTCTTTTTCAAGAAACCTGACTACCTCGACTCAACAGACACCAACT
>NC_090657.1:872500-940000 GCF_040937935.1 Hyperolius riggenbachi
GCAAAAAGGGAAGTATCCAAAAAACAACCAGTTCAAGACTGTACTGAGGATGTCAAGATGGTAAAAAAGGCAGGGTTACAAAAGGAGGAAGTATATTCTGTTTCAAATAGAGATAGCAAGGGTGAGTATATGTAATGTTTTAATATTATTTTCTCATGTGCTACTGTATAAGTAACTACGGAATAATTTATGGCACAAAGTTTTATTAATTTGTGGTCTGAACATGTTACCATTGGATGGTCAGCACTGGAGACTGTTTGCATCTTCCTTAAATGGATTCATGATTCATCTTGGCATAGCTCGGCACTCTTCCTCTCATTGCAGTACAGCTAAACTATGTGCCGCAGCTTTAAAGCAGTAGGATCAGCCATATTATTCCAGGACAATAAAAAACATATATAAGTAGATAAATACTTGATCTACTTACATAACACATGTATTATACTTTCCACGTTTTGATTTTAGTGAATGTTATATAGTAAATGACGAGAATTCTGTTCCTGGTGGGGGCCATGTCTTTTGCCCACAGTTGCACACAGATATCACCACCCATAGTTTACACTTTATATTATCTGAAATGAAAAATTAAATTGAAATATTTACACAAAACATGGAACGTACACATAAGTTTTTTTTTTTTTAATGGGTGATCTCAAAATTAGATATATATTTTCATTGTATGTATCACGCTAAATATAATTTTTTATTTTTTTTAGCAAATCTCAAAAAAGACAAGGTGGATTTGAAGAGTTCACAGAAGTTAAAAGTCACGGATGATTCCCGTTTACAATACGAAACCATAGAAAACGTGATAAGACAGAAGTCACTGATTGGAGAGAACAATGAAAGTGGTACTATTTTTATGAATATTTAAAATATATACATGCATGCATGAAATTACAGATCAGGCATCACAGTATGAGTACAAGGTAATTGTTACTCAGGCACTGGATAATATCATCGAGATTACGCAAATTAGGTTGTTTCAGATGCATAGCATGGGTTCAGTAGAAATAAAGCCCATTATGTGGTAGTACACCAAACTATTAGAAACCTTGAAATAGAGTTTCAATGTACAGGGAAAGTTAAGGACCCAACATGGTTTAGAAAAAGTTCAGTCTGTGGATGTCGATCAATTGATATAGATATTTATGTTTTTTATTCATATAAAAAAAGTATTGTAATATATAGAACTGCATTGGTACAATGACAGAGCCTTACAATTCTTCAAACGCAATTTTTTTTGCTGTAGCTTGAGGTCTATTTTTAGGCGTACGTGAGGTGTTTTTTAACATGCTTGACTCATAAAGTAACGGTTCCAAACATATCAAGTAAGCCACAGCAAGGAAAGATTGTGAATGTACATGGAATGCCGCGAGTGTAGTAGCACGGGATGTACTGTGTAATATCATGCTTACAGGTGAAGTATGCGTGTAATTGGTTAAGTACCTTAAGGTACAGCTGCGAGATGTTCAGTGAACAATGTCTGTCGAGCTTTCCAAGGTAGAATGGGGGGGTCAAAATGTAAGTTGGTGTATAAGTGCATTTGAAATGAGGTAGAGGTTTAAGCGTTTTGGATAAAGATGTTGAAATATGTATGTACATGAAGTGGATGAGGTAGATAGGCTGGTATGCGGAGTGTACCAATTGTAATAGGTAGATTACTGTGAGAATGTGTATTATATTTGAAAAATTAATAGCAGAATTGAAAGGTCAGTTTAGACTTACCTGGTAAAGATGTTTCTAAACATCTCAGTGTACGGCAGGAAAAGGAGAGACTCCAGGCTCCTCCTCCAAGGGAAACACAATTGACAAGAAGTTTAAAAGGCCCCCACCCCCTGCTACTCTCAGTATATAGACAAGAAATCCGGCCAATGAGACACCCAAACGTGACCCAGACTCCTGTCTACTGCTCAATCCACACCAAAACAGTGCAAAAAAAGTCAGGAAGAAAGGATAGAAGGCAGCATAGAGGGAGGGATGTAGTATGCCGTACACTGAGATGTTTAGAAACATCTTTACCAGGTAAGTCTAAACTGACCTTTCTCTAACCATCTCAGTGTACGGCAGGAAAAGGAGAGATAGGCAAGTAACCCCCTACTCATATGAGGGAGGGACTGCTGCCTGAAGCTGTCAACTGTGTCCTCGGCAGGCCGGAAACACAAGATACTGAGGGTAGCAGGGGGTGGGGGTCTTTTAAACTTCTTGTCAATTGTGTTTCCCTTGGAGGAGGAGCCTGGAGTCTCTCCTTTTCCTGCCGTACACTGAGATGGTTAGAGAAATTTCTGTGTGGATAGGAAGATTGTACACAGGGTATTTTGAAAAGGGACAAAATCCGTACTGTATATGGGTGCAAGAATAACTTAATAGTGAACAAGTGAAATATGAAAAGTCATGTAATGTTATTTCTGCAGTAGGTGTTTGATTTTTTTAAGACTCTCTATACAAAACACATAAAAAGTCACAATTTAAAGAGAACCCGAGGTGGGTTTGAAGAATATTATCTGCATACAGAGGCTGGATCTGCCTATACAGCCCAGCCTCTGTTGCTATCCCAAACCCCCCTAAGGTCCCCCTGCACTCTGCAATCCCTCAATAAATCACAGCCACGCTGCTGACAAACAGCTTGTCAGAGCTGGCTGTGTTTATCTCTATAGTGTCAGTCTGCTGCTCTCCCCGCCTCCTGCATAACTCCAGTCCCCGCCTGCATCCCTTCCATCCCTGCTGATTGGAGGGAAGGTACGGGTGCAGGGAACGGAGCTATGCAGGAGGCGGGGGAGCAGCTGAGACTGACTCTACAGATGTAAACACAGCCTCACAGCACGGCTGTGATTTATGAGGGATTGCAGAGTGCAGGGGGACCTTAGTGGAGTTTGGGATAGCAACAGAGGCTGGGCTGTATAGGCAGATCCAGCCTCTGTATGCAGATAACATTCTCTAAACACAACTCTGGTTCTGTTTATCAACCTTTTGGAGACTACCACGATGTATAATTGTACTGTATCTCATTTGTTGTATCATTTATTTTTTACAGAGGTATCTACAAAGCAAAAGGTTGCGATGAAAATATCCAAAGATTACAGTGAACAACGTGATAGAAAAGTTGAAAAAGCAGAGAGAAAAAGGGAAGATATTTCCGAGGATTATGGAGATTCAAGTGCATACGATAACCCAACACCTGTGGTAATGAAAGAACTGTCCAAACCCAAAAGTGTATGAAAAAGGTTGATTCTATGTACACTGAAGACAGTAGTAGAGTTGGTCATATAGAAAATGAAGTGTCCAAAAAAATGTCAGCAACCGCTGTTTTGGAAACAGGAAATACTGTAACAAAAAGTGTGTTACAAGTAGAAGTGCAAAGTGTTCCACCCAAAAAAAGGAAATATCCTCAAGAGAGTGAGCTTGCAATGACCAAAGGTCATTCTAAGGTGGTAAAAACACGACCAAGAAGGTCGTGTACTAAAATTTTTTCTTCTTCCAAAGATTTTGTTTACCCACAAACAGTAAGTTTTGGGAAAAAGCAAAACAAAACTAGTGAAAACCAGATTGTGTCTGACAATAACAAATCCATTGTACCGCTTGTTGAGAAAAAAATAAAAATAAAAAGATTGAGAAGAATGACAGTGAAGGATCACATACACTACCTAACGTGAGTGAATTAAAACACACTAACAATGCCAACAATGAAAAGGAGAAAAATGATAGTGAACACCACAAAGTAGCTATGTCTGACAATTCTGTAGATAACAAGAAAAATGTGGAAATAACAGAACAGTCAGATGAACATTCAGTGGGACAAACAGGTAGTGAATGTGGAGAACATGATGACATAACAGATTCCCCTTTAAAGACAGATAATTTACCTGAATGTTCCGGTAGTTCACAATTGAAATTTACAAGTTCTGTGAATGAACCATTAATTGACCCACGTATATTTGACCCTGGTCACGATGATAGGTTTCTGATGGAACAAATTTTGAAGACCTCCAAAACAGTGTTTGAATTCATTGAACTACTACTGGACAATGTGAGCTTATTGTTAGATAGGCAGAATAAAATTATTGAGCAGCAAGGCAAGATCTTAAAAAAAAAAATTTGGAGAGTAATTGTCGCCAAACTTTGTTTGGTGTACTTGCTCTGAACCCTATCAGTGCTTAACCTTTTCAGTATGTAGTTACCAACATTAATCTTGTTCTAATTGTAAATGCATCTAGTTTAAAAGATTCAGAAACACAAGTTCATTTAGAAATTTTACTTTTTATTTGGGGATTTTGTATGTACATTGCAAAAACAATGGAAAAGGTTATTCATAGTTCTTCTTGAATAACATTAGTCAATGGAATTGAAAAAATTAAAGTAACCTTAGGGGTGTTCTAAACTATTATTGAAAGTGTGTACCTCAGTACAAGTTCAGTTCCTGTATCCATTGAAGTAAAAGCAGTTTTGAAAGAATCCTGAAAAAAAAATTAGTGTCCATTGAACATCTTTATGTGCAATGTACTACATACTGATAACATAGCCCTGATGAGCACAGTTAAATGTATGTTAAAAAATTCAGACTTTATCAATGGATCTTGTATAAGATAAGCAGTGGAGCAGTTGTACATTGATGTACAAACACTATCCTTAGTATCAGAAGAAAGAAATAATACAACATAATTATCAAAGCATAGTTGTTAAGATTGTATCGACATGTTAATTCTTTAGAATAACTTTTTTTTCGGTTAACCTACCAAAACACACAATGAAGCGAACTTATTTTTAACATATTTACTTATATGTTGATTGAGTGCTCTCCGGTTAAGTACCCGACTATTTAAAAAATAGTAAATGATTGAAGTAGAGCCACAAATAGCAATTAGGAAATACTGATGTGATTTCATTAGTTTTTTGATTAGCGTGCTGGATATGTTACGCCGCTATGTCAATTGCGCTGCATCAGAAAGCCTTTACCCACCCCTCTCACTATTCCATCACACAGAGGGGAGAGATGGAATTGGTAAAGGAAATTGATGTTAGGTGTGACAAATCAAAAGCTTGAAGATATGACTATAACAACAACTAAATAACAAACAACTTGGGCAAGTAGATTTACTTATTTTTTTCTATCTCTTAAAAGGCCACGTCTTGCGGCTGTGGCATAGAGGATTATTTGGCTGGAGAGCACTGAAGGAACTTAGAAGTTGGAATGGTCCATCAGCAGACACCGTGGTTATGCATATAACCATACACAAGTTAATTTGTGAAATATTATACCCTCATCGTCACCTTGTTTAAGAGCTCCTCCTCCAAAAGGCTGGTTGCTATCAATTACATTGCGAGCAGCGTCTGTAATGTGCAATTGCACTGTGGTCTAAAATAGGATGCTTGATGGTTATCTGTGTGCATGGTCATTGTTGTTAGTCCATCCACCCCCACCTCTGCGTGACAATTACAATATGACTTGTGACATAGGGAGGGAGGTGAATAAGCATGCTTATGTGCAGATGTGACACACAGATTGCCCGGTATGGGTCGCAGATGTTTTTTAAGTGAAATTCTAACATCAAATGTAATTAATAGCACCCTGCACATGCTCAGAAACAATTTAGTGTACGGTGAGTATATCCTATTTACCAAAAATTGTGGTATTTATATGTTGAAACAGCATGTCTGCTTAGGATCACTTAATATGTTAAAAATTAGTACATTTCATTGTGTTTCTGTCAGGAGAGAATGTTATGTACTGTGCATAGTTGGACAATATATGTAAGGTGCAATATGAGTGTTTTTCAAAACTTGATTAAACCCTTTATCTGAAACACAATGATCGACGACATAGGACTAAATACAAACAGTGTAAATGATTAAATTACGCTTTGTCCAAGCATAATATAAAAAATGAATACAGCATTGTACTAACGCATTACTTAAAGAGAACCCGAGGTGGTTTTTGAATGTTATCGGCATACAGAGGATGGATCAGCATATACAGCCCTTTCTCTGTTGCTATTACAAACCCCCCTAAGGTCCCCCTGCACTCTGCAATCCCTCATAAATCACAGCCGCGCTGCTGACAAACATCTTGTCTGAGCTGTCTGTGTTTATCTCTGTAGTGTCAGTCTGCTGCTCTCCCCGCCTCCTGCAGAACTCTGGTACCCGCCTGCATCCCTTCCCTCCCTGCTGATTGGAGGGATGGGACGGGGGAAGGGACCGGAGCTATGCAGGAGGCGGGGGAGCAGCTGAGACTGACACTACAGATGTAAACACAGCCTCAAAGCACGGCTGTGATTTATGAGGATTGCAGAGTGCAGGGGGAACTTAGTGGGGTTTGGGATAGCAACTGAGGCTGAGCTGTATAGGCAGATCCAGCCTCTGTATGCAGATAACATTCTTTCTACACACCTCGGGGTATCTTTAAAGCATGTGATATACAAACTTTTAATTTATTTTTGTACACCAGCATTGATATGTTTACAAACTCCTGTAAAGTTACGTGGAGTTAAATGCACAAGCATTAGTAGTGTATATATAGATACCTACAAGTGTACACATAATTTAACAACGCACAAAATGATACAAAGAATATGCCTGTGCATGAGATTATACACAGAAATACATTGTGTCTGAAGAAAAAAAAATTTAAGTACGTTAAATAAAAAGTTTCTATGTACACTTTGGAAACGTATACATGTCTCTCCACGTAAATTTAGAGCTCTGTTTGTAAGCCTTGCTGTGCTTGTGTATCCAAAATTAAAAGGTGGTTGCCGATCATAGGCTTAAGATGTGTTAGAGAAAATATGAAACACTGTGTTCTATTACAGTTTTATTACAGTCATTTACAATATTCATGTGTGTTTGATGCTATCCTCATAGTATAGTCTGATGTAGGGAAAATAATTTAAATGACGCATAACACAAACATTTGAACACGCAACACACAAGGTAATATAATGAATAGATATGTCCTATTCTGGAGTTGTGTTCATTACAGGTAAAATCAAGTTTTCAGAATTGTATTGTGCTATCGAGAATAGAGTAGTTTGTTTTTTAGCTTGATATGTTTAATGTTACATGAGGAATTATATATGGTGTATACCATGTTTTGGAAAATAATACAAACCATGCTACACTACAACATTATATTTGTTTTAATTGTTTCGAATTGGAAAGTTTGTAGGTATTTTTTACAAAAATTTTAAAGGTACAATTTGTACATGTGTATGGTAATATTAAAATAAAATTACTATCTAAATTTAAAGGAATAATTGGTTTGGAAGGAATATAATAGGGAGAACAAATAAGGAAATGCCTAGAATAAACGGATGAGAATACTTATGGAGAAAGTAAGTTTCATGTCTTTTTTTTTTGTCAATAATTTTTTTTATTGAGTTTTTCAACAAGAATAAACTTACAACAGATTATACATGTTGCTTGGTTTGTGCATGTGACATTTTTTTTTAAATACAGTTACCTAGCAAAGAGAAAATAAGAAGTATTAGTCATATCTTATAACTGTCTATGCACTCTTATACAAAGTTACATACATGCTTCCATACATTTCTTCAACCTTACTGGGATGTATGGGCAATAACCCAATTCTCACTTTCACCTAACTATCTACTTTTGGGAGCTTTTGGTTCTACCTTAAATTGGTAGATTTCTCTCGCCATATATTGTGCTAAAACTGAAGCTCCTTAGTTTTGTACGCCTTTCTAGCTTCTGACTACCTTAGTTCTTCCCAGATTTGATGCTGTGATTCTCAGGCTCTCCCAATAATGGTAGCCGGAGGTCACAGCGTACATGAGGGCCCTTCATTCAGAGGGTGGGAAAGGTGGGAAAGGGGGGGGAAGGGAGTGGATCCACATCCAATGTGACTCTGAGGTACCCAGCCTAACTGCTTTATTTATTTATAAAGTCGGCCTTATCCAGTCATCCAGTCAACCAGTCAAGGGACCAGTGATCTAGGTGCAAATTTTGGTTATTACGAAGTTTAAATAGTTTCTCCATTTGGAGGTTGAATTGAAGGGTGTTTTTTAACCACTTAAGGACTGCAGTCATAAAACCCCTTAAGGACCAGAGCCTTTTTTTCCCATTCAGACCACTGCAGCTTTCACGGTTTATTGCTCGGTCATACAACCTACCACCTAAATGAATTTTACCTCCTTTTCTTCTCTCTAATATAGCTTTCTTTTGGTGCTATTTGATTGCTCCTGTGATTTTTACTTTTTATTATATTTATCAAAAAAGACATGGATTTTGGCAAAAAAATGATTTTAACTTTCTGTGCTGACATTTTTCAAATAAAGTAAAATTTCTGTATACATGCAGCGCGAAAAATATGGACAAACATGTTTTTGATTAAAAAAAACCCATTCAGTGTATATTTATTGGTTTGGGTAAAAGTTATAGCGTTTACAAACTATGGTGCAAAAAGTGAATTTTGCCATTTTGAAGCATGTCCGACTTTTCTGAGCACCTGTCATGTTTTATGAGGTGCTAAAATTCCAGGATAGTATAAATATCCCCCAAATGACCCCATTTTGGAAAGAAGACATCCCAAAGTATTCACTGAGAGGCATGGTGAGTTCATAGAAGATTTTATTTTTTGTCACAAGTTAGCGGAAAATGACATTTTGTGACAAAAAAAAAGGAAAAAAAAAATTCCATTTCTTCTAACTTGCGACAAAAAAAAATGAAATCTGCCACGGACTCACTATGCTCCTCTCTGAATACCTTGAAGTGTCTACTTTCCAAAATGGGGTCATTTATGGGGTGTGTTTACTGTCCTGGCATTTTGGGGGGTGCTAAATTGTAAGCACCCCTGTAAAGCCTAAAGGTGCTCATTGCACTTAGGGCCCCTTAGCGCAGTTAGGCTGCAAAAAAGTGCCACACATGTGGTATCGCCGTACTCAGGAGAAGTAGTATAATGTGTTTTGGGGTGTATTTTTACACATACCCATGCTGGGTGGGAGAAATATCTCTGTAAATCACAATTTTTTGATTTTTTTACACACAATTGTCCATTTACAGAGATATTTCTCCCACTCAGCATGGGTATGTGTAAAAATACACCCCAAAACACATCATACTACTTCTCCTGAGTACGGCGATACCACATGTGTGGCACTTTTTTGCACCCCAACTGCGCTAAGGGGCCCAAAGTCCAATGAGTACCTTTAGGATTTCACAGGTCATTTTACGACATTTGGTTTCAAGACTACTCCTCACGGTTTAGGGCCCCTAAAATCCCAGGGCAGTATAGGAACCCCACAAGTGACCCCATTTTAGAAAGAAGACACCCCAAGGTATTCAGTTAGGAGTATGGTGAGTTCATAGAAGATTTTATTTTTTGTCACAAGTTAGCGGAAAATGACACGTTGTGAAAAAAAAACAATTAAAATCAATTTCCGCTAACTTGTGACAAAAAAATAAAATCTTCTATGAACTCACCATACTCCTAACTAAATACCTTGGGGTGTCTCCTTTCTAAAATGGGGTCACTTGTGGGGTTCCTATACTGCCCTGGGATTTTAGGGGCCCTAAACCGTGAGGAGTAGTCTTGAAACCAAATGTCGCAAAATGACCTGTGAAATCTTAAAGGTACTCATTGGACTTTGGGCCCCTTAGCGCAGTTAAGGTGTAAAAAAGTGCCACACATGAGGTATCCCCGTACTCAGGAGAAGTAGTATAATTTGTTTTGCGGTGTATTTCTACACATACCCATGCTGGGTGGGAGAAATATCTCTGTAAATGGACAATTGTGTGTAAAAAAATTAAAAAATTGTGATTTACAGAGATATTTCTCCCACCCAGCATGGGTATGTGTAAAAATACACCCCAAAACACATTATACTACTTCTCCTGAGTACAGCGATACCTCATGTGTGACACTTTTTTAGCAGCCTAGTTGCGCAAAGGGGCCCAAAGTCCAATGAGCACCTTTAGGCTTTACAGGGGTGCTCACAATTTAGCAACCCCCCCACATGCCAGGACTGTGAAAAAAGCCCACAAATGACCCCATTTTGGAAAGAAGACACCCCAAGGTATTCCATGAGGGGCATGGTGAGTTCATAGAAAAAAACATTTTTTGTCATAAGTGAGCGGAAAATGACATTTTGTGAAAAAAAAAACATACAACAATTTCTGCTAACTTGTGACAAAAAATAAAATATTCTATGAACTCACCATGCACCTCACGTAATACTTTGGGGTGTCCTCTTTCCAAAATGGCATCATTCGTGGGGTCTGTCCTGGCATTTTAGGGTCTCTGCAATCATTACATGTATGGCCAGTATTAGGAGTTTCTGCTATACTCCTTATTTTGGGCATACGGGTACTGCACTCTGGGCTGAAAGGAAAAATGACAGTCAATCAATCAATCAATGTGGATGAAAAAATATCTGCCAAAAAAATGTGAAAAAAAAAGAGGGGAAGGCGTCTGCCAGGACATAGGAGCTGCCACCCAAAAACGTCCACCCACTCAGCTCGTATGCCCTGGCAAAGCCGATTTATCCATTCACACTGATCGATGTGGATGAACAAATCATTGCCAGAGTTCTTTTTTGATACAAAGTGCTTGCCAAAGCATAGGAGCTCCAACACCACCCCTCAGCTCATATGCCTCGGCAAACGTATCTTTTTTACTGCAGAGGAGAAATCTCGTCCTGCAGCGCTGCATGCACCAACTTGTGTGTAATCTGACAGACACACAATGCTTCTGTCAGGATGCACCATCAGTGCTGCAGCTGGTTGGTCGGTCGGTCGGTCCACCTGGAAGGGTAAAGGATGGAAAAAAGAGAGAAAAACACACACAAAAAAAACAAGCAAGCAGCAAAGCAATAACTTCATTAACATCAACTTTTATAAACTTTAATGAACATTTTTAACCCAAACATTAACATTGGGAACCAAACATTAACTTTTTTGCTTACCTGTTTTTTTTATTTGTTTTTTTTTTCTTACCTTTCTGAGGACAAACCTCTCGTCCCCCATGGGACAATATGCAAAGTGCAAATCGCACAGAGATGTGACGAAGTACATTATGCACTTTGTCCCAAGTGAAAGGAGAGGTTTCTGGCAGCACTGTGTACTAGGGTCTCTGGAAACCTGATGTCTGGGTTCACACTGCATATTGGCGTATCCGGTGGGTCGCGCGCATCGCCCCAAACAGACCTTCAGAGAATACCGCTAGAGTAGCATTCGACAGTAATCGCATTCGGCCTAGTAAGTAACTGCGTCGCCGTAGACTAACATGACTTCCGGGCCGACCCAAATTGCCACAGAAGCCACCCAGTAACGTAGGCATGCACTAGCGTTAAGTCAAGCACTTCCGGCGTAGGGGGGGGACCGCAAAGTGTGACTTTCGCTAGGCAATTTTCCCTAACGCATCACGCCAGTGTGAAATAGCACAGAGACCCTTGTGTGCCTACTGCTATGTTTGGAGTTCCCTACTCTCTAAAAGTGTATCTGCTCATGATACCTCTGGAAACACTCCCCTAGGCATAGACCAGGCTGGTCAGGACACATGGGACAGTAAACAGAGGTGTCACGCCTTGTTCCAGCCCTGCTGCAGACACGACAACGTTTTCTTGGGGTGCGTTGATTTGGGCCACACGGAATGGGAAAGGCGTAGTGCCTTTCATGCAGCCGGCTAACTGCATTTTGGGGTTGGGCCACGGCACCTCCTGGATACAGGAGTTCCATAACGATGTCTTCCTGGAATTTAAGGAACGCTCCAGTTCTCCCAGCCTTACTGTAGAGAACAAAGCTGTTGTAAATACCCAATTGAATTAGATAAACAGACACTTTTTTATACCAGCGTCTGGTTTTGCGGGAAACTAAATAGGGCCCTAACATCTGGTCATTGAAGTCCACCCCTCCCATGTAAGCATTATAGTCGTGGACGGCGAGGGGTTTTTCAGTGACCTCAGTTGCCCGTTGAATTTGGACTGTCGTGTCTGTGTGAATGGTGGACAGAAGGTAAACGTCCCTCTTGTCCTTCCATTTCACCGCGAGCAGGTCATCTGTACACAAGGCAGCCCTCTCCCCCCGTGCAAGCCGGGTACTAATGAGCCGTTGGGGGAAGGTCCCTCATAGACCCTAAAACCATAAGTATAGCCTGTGGCCCTTTCACAGAGCTTATACAGTTTCACCCCATACCGGGCGCGCTTGCTTGGGATGTACTGTTTGATGCCAAGGCGCCCGGTAAAATGTATGAGGGACTCGTCTACACAAATGTGCTGTTCAGGGGTATAAGCATCTGCAAATTTTGATGACATGTGGTCTATGAGGGGCCGAATTTTGTGGAGCCGGTCATAAGCAGGGTGGTCACTCCGATGACAGGTTGTGTTGTCATTGAAGTGCAGGAAGCGCAGGATCATCTCAAACCGTGTCCTGGACATGATAGCAGAGAACATGGGCAGGTGATATATTGGGCGCGTAGACCAATAAGACCGCAATACATTCAATTTGACTAGACCCATGTTAAGGAGAAGGCCCAAAAAAGTTTTAAGTTCGGAAACTTGGAGTGGTTTCCACCGGTAAGCCTGGGAATAGTACTTATCTGGGTTGTCGGTGATGTATTGTGTGGCATAACGGTTGGTCTCAGCCACAATTAAGTCGTAGAGATCCTCGGTGAAGAACAGATGAAAAAAGTCTAGGGCCGTTACTAGATTATCTGTCTCCACCTGGACTCCAGACTGGGCGGTGAAAGGGGGCAGTACGGGTACGGCGGAACCAGGGGATTGCCAATTGGGATTTGCCAGCACCTCTGGAAGACTATGGGTAGTACGGGCCCGTTTTCTTGGTGGCTGCGACTCGGGTCTTAATGTACGTGCCACCGAACCAGTTTCAACTTCCCTTCTGGTGCTCACCACTTCACCAGGGTCTACGGAAGTACTGGTGCCAGGTCCAGGAGATGCTGCGCTGCTGGTGTATGCCTCACCATGAAACCTCAGACCAGCGCTAGCACCACTCTGCTGCCCTTGAGGCAGATCCTGCGCCACCTGCGGTCCAGTGACATGGGGTGTGGTACGCCTGGCTCTAGCCGGGACCTCAACCTCGTTATCGCTATCGGTCAGCGAGCCACTGCTGTCCACAGGTTCGTACTCTGACCCAGAAGATTCGTCGGATGAGATGTCCCAATCGTCCTCATCCGACTGGGCCATGTACCTGAGAACCTCATCATCGGAATACCTCTTTCTTGCCATGGTGGGCTGCTAAATTTAGGGGGTATTCCTCTGAGACTACCCAGGAAAAAGAGCACCTACCTAGCAAAAGGGAGTACTTGCGGAGCAGAAAGCTGTGGTCACTGAGTTTTGGAAAAAAAAAAATCAAAACTGATCTTTACAGTGCCACAGCTATTGTACAGTGTTTTTAGCAGTGATCAGAAAAAAAATTCTGTCACTGCGGTGGGGCAGGCTGAACGCAAGTGCAGGCGAACGATCAGGCCTGATCGACAAACACTGCGTTTTTAGTGGATCCTAATGACCCCAATATAGATCTGTGTGCGATCAGTAATGATCACTTACAGATACTATATAGTACCAATGCTGATTAGCGACAGTGATGACGCTAATCAGCGACTAATTAGTGACTGTGGTGCGGTGGGCTGAGCGCTAACTGACACTAACACAGGGGCCTAGCTAACTGGCCTAACTGTTAACACTAGTGATACTAAAAACACTATTTTTAGATCACTAGGATAGTGACCGGGGGGGGGGGGGAAATCAGGGGGCAATCAGACAGCAATGGGGGCAATCAGAAACAATCACAGACAATCAGAGGGCAATCAAGGCAATTACAACACAATTAGAGCCAATAAGAGTGATTAGAGGGCAATCACAGCCAGTCAGCGCAATCAAAGCCAATCGCGGGGCAATCGAAGCCAATCACAATACAATCGAAAACCAATCACGGGACAATCGAAAACCAATCACGGGACAATCAAAGCCAATCACGGGGCAATCGAAGCCAATCACGGGACAATCAAAGCCAATCACGGGACAATCAAAGCCAATCACGGGACAATCGAAGCCAATCACGGCACAATCGAAGCCAATCACGGGACAATCGAAGCCAATCACGGGACAATCGAAGCCAATCACGGGACAATCGAAGCCAATCACGGGACAATCGAAGCCAATCATGGGACAATCGAAGCCAATCACAGCACAATCGAAGCCAATCACAGGACAATCAAAAACCAATCACGGGACAATCTAAGTCAGTCACAGGGCAATTGAGACAATTGGAGCCAATCAAAGCACAATCAAGCGTTACAGACAGGAGATTAGATATACACAATGGCAGGGGGGTGATCTAGGGCAGGGTGGAGTGATCAGAGGGAGATATAAGGGCAGGGGGGAGGGTGATCAGGAGCCTGCAGTGACAGGTGGTGACGGGGTGATTGATAGGTGATCGGTAGGTAATTACAGAGGAGAAAATAAGCAAGCAATGCACTGGCGGGGGGTCTGTGGGCGATCTGAGGGTTCGGGTGGGTGATTGGGTGCCCGCAAGGGGCAGATTAGGGTCTAATCTGATGGGTAGCAGTGACAGGGGGTGACGGGGTGATTGATAGGTGATCAGAAGGTAATTACAGGGTCGAATATATGCAAGCAATGCACTGGCAAGTTGATCAGAGGGGGTCTCAGGGCAATCTGAGGGGGTGGGCGGGTGATTGGGTGCCCAAAAGGGGCAGACTAGGGACTGATCTGATGGGTAGCAGTGACAGGTAGTGACAGGGGGTGATTGATGGGTGATTGATGGGTGATCAGTAGGTGTTTAGAGGAGAGAAAAGATGTAAACAATGCACTTGGTAGGTGTTATGAGGGTGGGCCTGTGGGCGATCTGAGCGTGTGGGTGGGTGATCAGATGCCCGCAAAGGGCAGGTTAGGGTCTAATCTGATGGGTGGCAGTGACAGGTGATGACAGGGGGTGATCGATGGGTGATTGACAGGTGATTACAGAGAATAGCTGTATACAGTACAGGGGGGGGGGGGGGGTCTGGGGGGGGGGGTCTGGGGAGGATCTGAGGGTGTGGGGGGGTGATCAGGCGCCCCCAGGGGGAAGTTTAGGACCTGATCTAAAAGATAGCGTTGACAGTTAGTGACAGGGGGTGATTGATAGGTGATTAGGGGGGTGATTGGGTGCAAACAGTGCTGTCAGGGGGTGGGCAGGGGGGGGTCTGATGGGTGCTGTGGGCGATTAGTGTGCAGGGGGGGCAGGATCAGTGTGCTGGCATTTGGACTCACAGTGCTGCCTTCCTCTCTGGTGGTCGATCGAGCGCTGTGACCACCAGGGAGGAGGCAGCGTGTATAATACGCTTTGTTTACCTAACAAAGCGTATTATACACTTTCAATTGGCCATTTCAAAAAGTTGCAACCCGCCGGCGCTGCTGATTGGCCGGCGGGTTGACGTCACATGTGGGCGGAGCCTAATGCCGGCGATGCGCGCGCAATCCGCGCGCGCGATCGCCCGCAATCCCCTCCCCCAGGACCCGACGCCATTCTGCGTTACGTGGTCCTGGGGCTACCACTTTGCCGCCGCCAATATGAAGTAGGCGGTCGGCAAGTGGTTAAAAGTCTAATATTGGGTTTATCAACTTGTTTCCAGTTGGACACTATTAGTTGGCGGGCAATGCATAAAATATGGGTTGCGACCATCCTCAGATGTCTAGAAATCTCATCTATATCTATAGAGAATAAGGCCATTTTAGCGGTCAGTTTAAAGTTAGCATCCAAGATTTTGGATAGTATTACTTCTATTTCTTCCCAGAATGGGCGTATTGTAGGGCATTCCCAAAGGATATGTATTAGGGTCCCTGTGTGGGAGCATTGCCTCCAACATAGTGAGGAGTTACTCGTAGAAAATTTGGAGAGCTTGACCGGGGTATAGTACCATTTGGTTAGTATTTTCTGAGTGGTTTCTATGTGGGACGCACATTTAGAGTACTTCCTAATGTTTGTAATGGCTCTATTTATTTCTGGTAGGTTTATTGGAGTCTGGAGATCATATTCCTAAATGCTTATATATTTGCTTAAGGGGGAGAGACTATTTTTAGAGATCCAAGAGTACCATACAGTTATCCCTCCTTTTTGGTGTACAGGGCTAGTTATATAGGCCCAGATGTCCGAAGGGAGTTTGGGCAAGATTAGAGGGTTTGTTTTGTGTAGATGAGCTATCTGGATATAGCTGTATTGTTCCGAGTCCGGAAGCTTATACTTCCACTTGAGGAAGGAGAAGGACTGAAGTTGTTTATTAGCTATGATGTCATTCAGGCGGGTTATCCCAGATGCTATCCATCTGGTAATATTAAGATTGGGGATTATAGCCTTAAGTATTTGTACAGGGATATCAAGTGTGGACATTTTCTCTGAAGATAGGTTCAAGTTGATGACTTGTTTCCATGCCAAGGCTGTGGATGTTATAAAGGGGTGCGTTTGGGTTTTGAGAGACCTGCCCATTAATGTTAGGTATATAATGTCCTGTAACGGAGTGTTTGATAGGTTTCTCTCTAAGAGGGCCCAAGTTTTAGTTGGGGTTCCCTCCCACCAAAAATGTGCCATATCTAATAAAGATGCGTATTGATACTTTTGCGGATTGGGTAGGCCAAAACCTCCTGCTTTGCTTGGGGTAGATAACGTTTGAATGGAGAGTCTATGTTTCTTGGCTCTCCAGATATACTGGGATACAATGGAGTTGAGGGTCCTGAAGAATTTGGGAGGTAATGTTATTGGTATGGTTCGGAAGTAGTATAAGATCTTAGGAAATATAAACATTTTATATGCTGCTATTCTACTAGTCAGAGAGATTTCCTGTGTGAGCAGGTTAGATAAGTCTTCCTTTATTGTTTGTAGTAAGGGCGGAAAATTGGCAGAGTATATCTTTTTAGTAGAAGAAGGTATAATAATACCTAAATATTTAGTGCCTGCTTTAGCCCATGTAAAGGGATATTCTCTAGATACTTTGCTTTTAAGTGAGTGTGACATATTTATTCCCATTAGGGTGGATTTGTGGTCATTCACTTTATATAATGATACTTTGGAGAAGTTTGATAGGGCTTCGCATATTGCTGGTAGAGATTCAGAGGGTTTTTCCATTGTTATTAGCACGTCATCTGCAAATAGGTTAATTTTTGCTTCTGTCTTACCACAGGTGATACCGGTTATAAGTGGGTTCATACGGATATACTCTGCCAATGTTTCCATTGTCAATACAAATATTAAAGGCGACAGGGGGCACCCCTGCCGGGTTCCATTAGTGATGGAAAAGGGCTTAGATATAAACCCTGCTACATTAACACATGCTGTAGGAGTCTTATATAAAGCTAGTATAGCTTGTTGAAATTTTCCCCCTATCCCAAATTTGCTCAGGACAGCTTCCAAGAATCCCCAGTGGACCCTATCGAAGGCCTTCTCTGCATCCTAAGCCAGGAACAGAGAAGGCCTTCGAGAGGACTCCACTTTGTACAATAAGTTCAATACTCGTCTTGTCCCGTCTGCTGCCTGCCTGCCCTTGGTAAAGCCCACCTGGTCCAGCGCCACCACTTCAGGCAGTAAATCAAATACTCTGTTTGCCAAAATCTTTGCCTAAAATTTTAAGTCACAATTCAATAGTGATATTGGTCGGTAGTTGGAAGTAGATGTAGGATCCTTACCACCTTTGGGGAGCACTGTTATAATTGCTTTAGTGTATTCTGGGGGTATACTACCTGATGTGATGAATTGGTTGTAAATTCTTGTAAGAGCTGGAGCTAACAGGGTGTCAAAGATTTTGAAATATTCATTGCTGAAGCCATCCGGGCCTGGGGCTTTGTTATTTTTGGAGTTTATCGTCTTGAGCACTTCTGAGACTGTAATTGGAATATTGAGGAGCTCCGCCTGTGCTTTGGAAATTTGGGGGAGATTTAGTTTGGTTAGAAAATCAGAGATCAGGGTTGGGTTTGGTTGAAAGGTGGATGGGTCATCTTTCAAATTGTAAAGTTTCCCATAATAATCACTAAATGCGTCCGCTATTTGTTGGGGGTTTGTTAATAATTGGTTTGTAAAGGGATGGGACAGTTTTAGGATTTTCGTTCTGGCCTGTTTATTTTTTATCAATTTTGCTAAGAGTGGACTTGCTTTATTATCTTGATGATAGTGTGCAAACTTTAGTTTTGAAATCCTAAAATCATATTCAGAGGATAGAGCCATTCTAAGCTCCTGTCTGAGGTCAAAGAGTGTTCTCTGGTTTGTTTTGGGAGAGGTTTTTTGGGTGGCTTCAGCAATTTTAATTTTTCCGAGAATTGTGTCTATTTCCCTAGACTTTGCCTTTTTTGTACGGGCCCCTAGTTTAACCACCCTGGCGTTCTGATTAAATCGCCAGGGTGGCTGCGGGAGGGTTTTTTTTAAATAAAAAAAAAACTATTTCATGCAGCCAACTGAAAGTTGGCTGCATGAAAGCCCACTAGAGGGCGCTCCGGAGGCGATCTTCCGATCGCCTCCGGCGCCCAGAATAAACAAGGAAGGCCGCAATGAGCGGCCTTCCTTGTTTTGCTTATATCGTCGCCATAGCGACGAGCGGAGTGACGTCATCGACGTCAGCCGACGTCCTGACGTCAGCCGCCTCCGATCCAGCCCTTAGCGCTGGCCGGAACTTTTTGTTCCGGCTGCGCAGGGCTCAGGCGGCTAGGGGGGCCCTCTTTCGCCGCTGCTCGCGGCGAATCGCCGCAGAGCGGCGGCGATCAGGCAGCACACGCGGCTGGCAAAGTGCCGGCTGCGTGTGCTTCACTTTATTTCATGAAAATCGGCCCAGCAGGGCCTGAGCGGCGACCTCCGGCGGTACTGGACGAGCTGAGCTCGTCCAGACCGCTCAGGTGGTTAATCAGTTCCCCCCTTAAGACAGCTTTATGAGCTGACCAGATCACTACATCTCCGACTTCTTCAGATGAATTTAAGTCAAAGTAATCCACTATTTTTCCTGCAATCAATTTTTGATTTATGTCTGGTAAGAGCAGGGAGTTATTCAACCTCCAAGGTGGTCTGCTAGTCCCAGGTGGGCCCCCAATTGCAAACTAATTGGTGCGTGATCCGACCAGGTAATTGTATGGATGTTAGCCTTTTGCGTTTTTTGTAATGTATACCTGTCCACCAAAAAGAAGTCTATCCTAGTGTATGTACGATGGACTGGGGAGAAGAAGGTAAAGTCTTTCTCTGCCCCATGAGTGGCCCTCCATGGGTCGTATAAGTCTAATTTAGCAAGCAATTTTGGAAGTTGTTGCGAGGTCTTTGACTGGGGATTTGTTGAGTCTAATTTCTTATCATATATAGAATTAAAGTCTCCCCCTATTATCAGGCATGAGGATTGTTTTTTTCCCAGCTTAGAAAGTAGCTTCCGGAGGAATTTAATTTGGCCGTTGTTCGGAGCATAGAGGTTTAGGAGGGTGTAGTTAATATTGTCCACAGAGCATTCAATTAGGATGTATCTTCCTTGCTCGTCCTTTTCAATTGTGTTGATGTCCACTTTCAAATCCCTGTGAAAGGCGATGAAAACCCCCCTTTTCGTTTTCCCAAAATTGTTGAAGTATATTTGTGGATAGCTTGGGTGTGAGCATTTAGGAGCTTTACCTTCTTGGAGGTGAGTCTCTTGGGTGAATAGAATGTCAGTATGTAGGTTTAAGGCTTCCTTCCATAAAGCGTGTCTTTTAACTGGGTGATTGAGTCCCTTGACATTGATTGATGTAAAATTAAGCATTACCATGCAGGATAAATGGCTTTGGGTAGTAGCTGAAGGGTTTTATAACAAGCTGTATATACTGGATCCTATGATGGGGGGGAGGGAGAGGGAGACAAGGTGCCCAGGGTTTGTTGACAGGCAGGTAGTAGCTCTCCATATGTATATGTTGTGGTGTGACAAAAGTTCAGGAGCTAAGAGAAAAAAAGAAAACAACCGGGAGACAAATAGTCTCAACAACAACCATATAACAGTCTTGCTCATACCATCTCTAGGTGGGGGGAGGAGGTGAATCTGTCTCTCAGTCTTTGACAGAACCACCTTCTAGAGAACTCGATGCCACTTGGGACGGGCCTCCTATATTCAGGTAGTTAACTGGGTGCCAGTCTGGTTATGCCTTGGAGGAGCGGTGCTGGCGTTGATCTTTGGGGTAGCTGTGACTGATTTGGATTCCCCATGTATTCAGAAGTTTTGCCCCCTCCTCTGGGGTGGAAACAACCCAGACTTTCCCTTCCTTGTTAATTAAGAGTTTGGTGGGAAATCCCCATTTATATGGGATATTATTATCCCTGAGTGCCTTTGTTATGGGCCACAGTGCTCTTCTTTTAGCTAACGTAGCTTGTGAGAGGTCTGCAAACAAGGTGATATCCTTATAAGGATCTGGCAGGGAACCATGTTGCCTTATGATAAAAACAGGGAACACCAAGAGCCCCAATAGTGTAATTCGTACTGGACAAGGTGGCAATAAGTTTGTATTGCTAAATACTCACAAGTCAGGGTCACCAGCAGGCAACCACTGTAAAGGCAGGTGGGGAGATTGTCCTGACCCCACTCAGGATTAAGAAGTCGCTCTCTGTAGACAGGAAGAAAGGGTAGCAACCCTCCACCAAGGGTGGACTCAAAATTGTATACAATGAACAGAGGCGCCAACAGTATAAGATTAGATTAAATGAGCTTAAAAACCAACTTAAATGGCAAAATTGAAGGAGGAAGTGGTGGTCTTACCTCCCTCAAGCAGACACGACAACGACTGCGATTCAGACAGTCAAACACATTTATTAGGAACTCCAAAAAGAAATGCAACGCGTTTCGCAGGTTCAACCCCGCTTCATCAGGCAATATAGGGAGGAGTATCAAACAATCTGCACAAGGATTCAAATCTGTGAGAGGCGCTTAATTTGAATCCTTGTGCAGATTGTTTGATACTCCTCCCTATATTGCCTGATGAAGCGGGGTTGAACCTGCGAAACGCGTTGCATTTCTTTTTGGAGTTCCTAATAAATGTGTTTGACTGTCTGAATCGCAGTCGTTGTCGTGTCTGCTTGAGGGAGGTAAGACCACCACTTCCTCCTTCAATTTTGCCATTTAAGTTGGTTTTTAAGCTCATTTAATCTAATCTTATACTTTTGGCGCCTCTGTTCATTGTATACAATGTTGCCTTATGAAGTGCATCAACTCTTCTTTTGCGTGGTAGAATTGGAAATTGCAAATGACATCTCATGGTGTGGAGTCAGGTAAGTGTTTGGGCCTAGGCAGCCTGTGGGCTCTTTTGATACATAGTTCGATATCAGAAAGGTGCGGCAGAGCGGTGTGCACAATTTTCTTTATCAGGTCTTTCAATTGAGAAGTGGGTACAGCTTCTGCTATCCCCCTAAGCTTCAAATTGGCTCTCCTGTTTCGATCCTCCAGATCGGCTGCTTTCGCTTTAAGCCATGCAATATCAGTCTGGTTCTCATCTATGCAGTCCACCGCTTTGTTAAACTCTGATGTGAGGGATGACACACTTGTTTCTACTTCTGCCACCCTGTCTCCTAGCAGATCAACAGATCGCTGTAGCTTGTTTGATATCTGCACAATGTCAGCTGTCATAGAGGATTTGAGGGACATGATTAAGTCCTTCATGTAGCTTTGTGTCACCGTTTGTTCTGAGGCTGGGAATGCCTCAAGCGCTGTGTGTGTGGTGAGAACAGCAGGCTCTAAGATGGCCGCTGGGCCTACCTGTTCTTCTGGCTCTGTCAGCCTTTGCTTTGATTTGGCTGGGCTTCTGATCGCGGGTGAGCCGCCATCTGAGGAGTCTCCTTCCTGATGGGTGTCTGCGCTCTCCGTGCTCTGTGTCACAGCCACAGAGGAGTTGTCTGGCTTCTTCCCTGTGCCGGCGCCATCTTTGCCCCTGTTGCGCGCATGGATGCCTGCAAACAGCTCCGGTAGTTTTTGGGGTTTCAGCTGCCGTTTGGTGCCCTTTTTCGCCGCGGCTACCTCCATCGCTTCTTCCGACATGCTTGCGGACCAGCGTACTGCCCAGAGCTGCTTTGTTGCCGCTTTTGTTGGAGGTTAGTCCCGGAGCTCTCCTCTCACACGTCCAGCGTACTCGCGCGACGGACACGCCCCCCAGTTTCATGTCTTAATGACACTATGTATACTTTTTCTATTTCCAAACCATGACTTAACCATGACAGCATTTTTATAAATATGGTGTACACAAATGTAGAAGACTAAACTTTTGAAATGACCAAAGCTTTAAATGCGTTAAAGTATACATTGTCATTACATGAATACTGTTGTGGTGTCGGGGAAAAAATAGTTGAACTTTCCATGGCCTTGTAAACGACCACGGCACACGTCCTGTGGCCGCACATACACTCACCGATGCTACGGCCCCGCCTACACTTCACTTCTGCAATGCAACTATTTCAAGTATGAAAAAAACTGTGCCTGCCTTGACTTGTCCTTGCTCACACTGAGGTCACCAAGAGTGTATAGCACAATCCAAGTCTGGTCTGTAACTGATCAATACACTCCTGGTGACATCAGCGGGAGCGAGGACACAACGCAGGTGCCGTGCTTCTCACACTGTAAAGTATAAAATTCAAAAAGTGAAAAGGAGGCGGGGCTGTAGCATCGATAAGAGGCTTCACGGTCAAAAGATGTCTGCAGAGGCCCATTCCAAGCCCCGGTTAACTACAACTCATTTTTACCTGACCCCACTAAAGTATTCTTAGAGATATTGTACATTTTATAATGTGGTGACCATTACAGACTGACATGAATGTTTGGATCCCTAGCATAATGAACAAATATATTTTTATTTTGCATAGAACATACATAAGTGTTTTCAAATATTTGGCCTAAAGTCTTCACTTGATTTATTATTAATGTACAAAAAGTGAAAAGGATGTGCCTAGGCCAAGGAAAGTTGTTTGTAGATAATACATCCATCATATGTCAATTACAGTCTTTCTTCAACATAACAGTAGTGCGCTAAAATACCTTCTAATCTTATTTTATTAAGAATGACAATAATCATTCTTGTGACCAATCTAATGCCGCCTCATTTTTTTTAAAAAATGTATACATACTTAGTTTGCATTGGGTGTGATGCATAGTCACACAGTAGTTTGGAATTTTCAACATATATTCCCTGTTAAAAAAAAAAAAAACTGACAATGTAGGTTTAAAGAGTGTTCATGTGAATTGAAAACTAATTTTTTTTTTAACAGAGTATATGTTGTACGGTTTCCTGATTCTATTGGCTTAAAGGGATATTGTAGGGGGGTTGGTGGAAAATGAGTTGAAGTTTAGCGGGGCTTGAAATGGTCCCCCGCAGACACCCTGTGCCCGCGCAGCCAATCACCCATGCTCCGGCCCCGCCTCCAGTTCACTTCTTGAATTTATGACTTTAAAGACAGAAAACCACTGTGCCTGCATTGCTGTGTTCTCGCTCCCGCTGATGTCACAAGGGGTTTATAGCACAAGTCCAGTATGGACTTTGGTCTGAGCAGTATGCTCCTGGTGCCATCAGCGAGAGCGAGGACATGGCAATGCAGGCGTAGTGGTTTTTTTACTTGAAAGTCACAAATTACAGAAGTAAACTAGAGGCGGGGCCGGAGCATCGGTGAGTGGCTGCACGGGCAGATGATGTCTGCGGGGGACCATTACAAGCCACGGTTAACTTCAACTCATTTTCCCACGACCCCCTACAGTATCCCTTTAATAACTTTCATTTACAATGCACATGCATTTAGGATAGCATACTGCTAGTACTGCAGTGTGTGAAGAAATGTTCATACCCATGCACATCACATACTTCAAAAACGAAAAATATAATGCTGATACATGTTTCTAGATGTCATGCATTTACTCCGATCTAATGTCATGTTATCCATAACAACTCCTGTATTTGATGAAAGAAATAGTTTATAAAATTTACATGTATATTTTCGTCTGCCTGTGTTAACTGCACTTGTTGAACATGGCACAAACCTCCATTTACCATTAGAATATTTTTGGAAAATTTCGTTAGGAAATACTGTTGGATTAATTAGAATTTCAACAGAAAGGTAAGGCCCATACACACACGACTGTTGATAAAAACATTTCTTTGGAACGTGCCGTCATTCAGTCGTCCAACCGCAAAATCAGGCGTGTGTACCAAATGTTGTTCTGGTGCTAAGAATTATTTTGAGAAATCGACGTGCGGACGACTAATCGTCGGGACGTTAAAAAGACCCGTCGTTTGCAAAAGTACAACGTGTGTCTGGGCATTGACATGTGTACACTGAATAAAGGCTCAGAAACACAACATAATTAAGTCTTTTCAAAAAGAAATATCACACAACAATCTTATCAACCTTCATGTACTATGAAAGCCATGCCTACACAGTCTATTGTATGGAGCAGAACTCAAGATCATGAAGACATTTTTCCATATGCTGAACAAACAGATGATGTACAGACACACATCAGTATATACCAAAGATCTGTTCATGCAAAAGATCCATTCCTGCCAATTACATTCATAGTGTATGAGATCGTCAAATCATCATACACACCTTGTTTAAATTACATTTATTTGATGAACAGACAAACAAGTGTCGATCTGAAATAGAAACTTTATGTTTCTGATCTGCAGATAAATGTCTGTTAAACAAGGTGTGTATGAGGAGCTAAAGATGTCATAGACTATCAATACATTTTGTAGGACTGGATCTTTTGCAGGCACACATCTTTTGAAGATTAATTTCTTTTAAATGTCTACAGCTTATTGGTGTGCAGCATCTTGCAAAGATTTTGGTCTGAGGAGATCAGCTATGTAGAAAAGACAGTGTCGGTATGCCTCTAATACTACATGGAAGGGGTTAAAATTGTTCTGTGATATTTCAATCTAAAAGACTATGGTCTCGATGTGTGTATGAGCCTTAAGATAGACACAAACTAAGAAAATATAGTGTTTCTTAATGAGACAGTGATTTTTTTTCTAAATTTATACATAAGAGGACGATAATGGAGTTACTGATATAACAGTAGGAGAGAGAGATAGAGAAGGAGCAAGGAGGATAAAGTTGACAGGCATATGCATTGTAAATTGTGGATTTGCAAAGAGAACAGGAAACGTCATTTTAGCAAGTTGCTGCTGTGTTGAAGTAAGAACAGACGAAGGGTAAGGGCCTGTTAACAGTACAAGGTGAAGATATGTATAATAACCAAATTTTAATATGCCATCTAGGCATTTCAACAACAGCAAAGATTGTTTACAGTAGCAGAACTGTAATACCATGCAATCTTATTGGTTTATTCTTATGGTCAATAAAAAGTGTAATTTAAGCAAAATTTATCACACTACAGAACACTGATCCTTTTTAGAATATACAATGTCATGTAATTAATTTCAGTTAACGGACAAAGGCGTTGATAAGACAATAAGCGTCTCCACGTTAATAGCACACAGTCATGGTAAATACATACACGATGTCCACCAAAGATGTAGAACTTTCATGACGCTGGACACTGCAGGCCAAGGTTCAGCTTCCATGATGAGATGCATTTCTTGTTGGTCAAATGGAAAAAAAATAAAAATGTGATGACACGTATGTAGTAAGTGCATTGCTATTGCACACATTTCTTTTAATTAAAATGTATCACACTAAGGAGTAGTAGTATACTTTTTTTACGATTAACTATCAGTAGTCATTTGACAACCTAGCGTATAAGGAGCATACTTTATGTTGTTAATTCTCTATCCACATTGACAACTTCCCTGCAGTAGTGAAATATTGCACATATGTTTTGGACACTACATGTTTGCATGTTTTATTTACACAAACAATTTTTTTTGTGTATATTTGTACCGTATCTAACATTATTTATATTTCAAAAAAAGTCGACAGTTAAAGGTTCATATGTGTACTAGATAACCTACAATTTTCAAATTATATACATATGTAGTATAGGATATGTAAAGACAACAGAACTTAAAAAGAAAACACGAGGTGTGTTTAAAGAATGTTAACTGCATACAGAAGCTGGATCTGCCTATACAGCCCAGCCTCTGTTGCTATCCCAAACCCCACTAAGGTTCCCCTGCAGTCTGCAATCCCTCATAAATCACAACCGTGCTGTGAGGCTGTGTTTACATCTGTAGAGTCAGTCTCAGCTGCTCCCCCGCCTCCTGCATAGCACCGGTCCCTGCCCCCGTACCTTCCCTCCAATCAGCAGGGAGGGAAGGGATGCAGGCGGGGACTGGAGTTATGCAGGAGGCAGGGAGAGCAGCAGACTGACACTATAGAGATAAACAGCTCTGACAAGCTGTTTGTCAGCAGCGTGGGTGTGATTTATGAGGGATTGCAGAGTGCAGGGATAGCAACAGAGGCTGGGCTGTATAAGCAGATCCAGCCTCTGTATGCAGATAATAATCTTCAAACCAACCTCTGGTTGTCTTTAAGCTATTTCATATGTTAACTAGACACTGCTGTATACATAAAAAATGTAATATATACTATGATAAGCATTGTACAGAAACATTTTGAAAATGTATTAGTAAATTAGGTAAATACCATGTTCATAACTAATTGTATTTTCAAAATTTGTTAAAGATGTCTGATTCAAAAAAAAAAAAATAAAAAAAAAAATTGTTTTGCCTTATCTATGTTTTCATTTCATTTTTTTTTTATATTAGTATATCACACAAGAAATAGTTTGTTTAACAGAGCATGCATTATTTTAATGGGGTATAGATTGAAATAAAGAGAAAATTGTAGACGTTTACCAACATTTTGAGATTTCTTTTGAACGGCTTGAAAGAACCAGTACAAATTCTGTTCAAGAATTAAAAAAAAAAAAAAATTCATAATGTGTGCACAACTAAAAATACACTTTAGGGCTAGTTTCCACTATCGCGAATCCGCATGCGTCCAACGCATGCGGATTCGCACATGTAATGCAAGTGGATGGGCCTGTTTCCACTGTAGCGTTGTTGAGGTGCGTTTTTTTTCAGCGGTAAAAAAAACGCACAAAAGAGCCAACGAATTTGCCTGCGAGTGGAATGCATGCGAATCGCCGCTAATGTATTTAATAGGAAATTCGCATGCGGCTAAGGTATGCGAATTTTCAAGCGAATTTGCTTGCGAATTCGCATAGGTACCAATGTAACTTCAAACAGGCAGTGACATGGTTAAATTCGCATATACACTCACCTATGCGAATTCGCATGCAAATTCACTGCAAAAAAGGCGCAAAAATTTGCATCCGCATGCTATTTCATGCAATTTCAACAGTGGTGGAATCCAGGCAATTCTACACCGCAATAGTGGAAACGAGCCCTTAAAGACTTACCAGTGGCATGGTCAACCATGCCACGTAACATTAATCTTACCTCCGTACTGTGAAACACAAAGACAACAATTGAACACGCTTATAGTTGCCCGAATAGTGTGTGAAGGCTTGAAATAATGCCATTCGTTCCAGAAGATAAATCAATAGCTGAAAGGGATACTGTAGGGGGGTCGGGGGAAAAGGAATTTAACTTACACGGGGCTTATAATGGTACACGGTAGACGTCCGGTGCACATGCAGCAAATAACCGATGGCCTGGCCCCGCCGACGGTTCACTTCTTGAATTTCAGAGTAAAGTCTCAAAACCAATGTGACTGCGTTGTCGTGTCCTTGCTACTGCTGACGTCACTAGAAGCGTACTGCACAGGCGCAGACCGTACTGGGACTGCGCAGTACGCTCCTGGTGACATCAGCAAGAGCGAAGACACGGCATAACGCAGGCACAATGGTTTTACAGTGGGAAAACTTTATGAAAGGTACAGGTAAGTATGTATGGTTAACTTTTAATAATATACTTTTTTCGTGGTAGTGTTTTTAATTCATTTAACACTTTGTGTAAAATTTCTCCTGGGAGGGGGTGAGCATCTGCGATCCACTTCTTAAAGGGGATTCCAAGATGCGACAATTAACCTCACCCCCCCCCCCCCCAGGGAGTCGTCGCCACCACCTCCTCCTGTGGCACAGGAGGTGGGGAACAGCCCATTGTCCAGGGATTGGACAAGTGCTCCGGGGGGGGGAGGGGGGGAGAAAGGGAAGGCTTATACAGCCCTTTGTGTTGCAGCTGGACCTTGGTAATTGTTAGGAATGTGCCAGCAAGGCCCTGAATAACTATCTATACTTGGACACCAAGCTATGCCTACCTAACTCCTGGGGCACCTACTTACCTATAGACATGTAGAGAACGGTTCACCTGCGAAAGGTTCCAGGCGAAATTTTGGTGGTTCGCCTTTGCAGAGAACCAGGAACCTTTTTTCCAATAAGTACGGGACGCCCATAGACTTTAATGGTGGCAACTTTAGCGGTTAATAGCAAAGCCCCCTTACGTACTAAAAACACCAAATTTGTTGGTAATGTGCAGTGGAATAGTGTGAACAAGAGGGAAAAAAATGTTTGTCAGAAAGACATTCTTTTTTAGAAAAACAATTAGAAAGTTTCAAAGTAACAAGCCAATTTATAAAGAAAATAAAAAAAAAAAGATGATTCATGAAGCGTTACTATAGCAGAGAATGCGTCCTGAGTAGAGTTGGGCCGAACATCAGATTTTAGGTTCGCAAAACGGGTTTGCTAACTTTCTTGGAAGGTTCGGTTCGCGTTAAAGTTCGCGAACCGCAATAGACTTCAATGGGGATGCGAACTTTGAAAAAAAAAAGAAAATTATGCTGGCCACAAAAGTGATGGAAAAGATGTTTCAAGTTGTCTAACACCTGGAGGGGGGCATGGCGGAGTGGGATACATGCCAAAAGTCCATGGAAAAAATCTGTATTTGACGCAAAGCAGCGTTTTAAGGGCAGAAATCACATTGAATGCTAATTTGGAGGCCTAAAGTGCTTTAAAACATCTTGCATGTGTATACATCAATCAGGTAGTGTAATTAGTGTACTGCTTCACACTGACGCACCAAACTCACCGTGTAACGCACCGCAAACAGCTGTTTGTGTAGTGACGGCCGTGCTGGACTGGTGCGCACCATGGCGAGAGTGCAGGTTTTGGTGGCTTTACAGCCCATATGGTTCACTGAACAGAACAGGTATGCAGTGTCGGGTTCACTGAACAGTACAGGTATGCAGTGTCGGGTTCACTAAACAGTACAGGTATGCAGTGTCGGGTTCACTGAACAGAACAGTTGAACCCACCACTGCATACCTGTACTGTTCAGTGAACCCGCCACTGCATACCTGTTCTGTGAATAGATATATGTGAGGAGTGATCAGCAGTCTGTGGAGGAAGGTGACATGAGGACAAGTAAAGAGGAAGAAGAGGAGACATATGTGAGGAGTGACTGATCAGCAGTCTGTGGAGGAGGGTGACATGATGAGGACAAATAAAGAGGAGGAAACTGTTACAGAGAGCAAAACAAGGTGGAGTCCCGGCATCAGGAACCTCTCAGAGAGTCGTCTCTCTGTATCCACAGACTGTACAACGGATGATGATGTCATTGGACAAGAGTCTCCTGCAGATATCCTGTTTACCCCAAATATTCTCCCAGACTCCCCTCACCTGTCTAACCCTGAAGGGCCCCATACCCAGCACAGCTCTCCCCCTGCTGGAGGGTCTCATTCCTGTTCCACATGTGGGAAAGGTTTTGGAGAGAAAGGAAACCTTATCAGACATGAGAGATCTCACACTGGTGAGAAGCGCTATTCATGTGCTGAGTGTGGGAAATGTTTTGGAGAGAAAGGAAACCTTATCAGATATGAGAGATCTCACACTGGTGTGAAACCGTATTCATGTGCTGAGTGTGGGAAATGTTTTGGAGAGAAAGGAAACCTTATCAGACATGAGAGATCTCACACTGGTGTGAAACCGTATTCATGTGCTGAGTGTGGGAAATGTTTTGGAGAGAAAGGAAACCTTATCAGACATGAGAGATCTCACACTGGTGTGAAACCGTATTCATGTGGTGAGTGTGGGAAATGTTTTGGAGAGAAAGGAAACCTTATCAGACATGAAAGATCTCACACTGGTGAGAAGCGCTATTCATGTGCTGAGTGTGGGAAATGTTTTGGAGAGAAAGGAAACCTTATCAGACATGAGAGATCTCACACTGGTGAGAAGCGCTATTCATGTGCTGAGTGTGGGAAATGTTTTGGAGAGAAAGGAAACCTTATCAGACATGAGAGATCTCACACTGGTGAGAAGCGCTATTCATGTGGTGAGTGTGGGAAATGTTTTGGAGAGAAAGGAAACCTTATCAGACATGAGAGATCTCACACTGGTGAGAAGCCGTATTCATGTGGTGAGTGTGGGAAATGTTTTGGAGAGAAAGGAAACCTTATCAGACATGAGAGATCTCACACTGGTGTGAAACCGTATTCATGTGGTGAGTGTGGGAATTGTTTTGGAGAGAAAGGAAACCTTATCAGACATGAGAGATCTCACACTGGTGAGAAGCGCTATTCATGTGCTGAGTGTGGGAAATGTTTTGGAGAGAAAGGAAACCTTATCAGACATGAGAGATCTCACACTGGTGAGAAGCCGTATTCATGTGGTGAGTGTGGGAAATGTTTTGGAGAGAAAGGAAACCTTATCAGACATGAGAGATCTCACACTGGTGTGAAACCGTATTCATGTGGTGAGTGTGGGAAATGTTTTGGAGAGAAAGGAAACCTTATCAGACATGAGAGTTCTCCCACTGGTGAGAAGCCGTATTCATGTGCTGAGTGTGGGAAATGTTTTGAACGGTGGCGGGTTCACTGAACAGTACAGGTATGCAGTGGCGGGTTCACTGAACAGGTACGCAGTGGTGGGTTCACAGAACAGGTACGCAGTGGTGGGTTCACAGAACAGGTACGCAGTGGTTGGTTCACAGAACAGGTACGCAGTGGTGGGTTCACAGAACAGGTACGCAGTGGTGGGTTCACAGAACAGGTACGCAGCGGTGGGTTCACAGAACTAGTATGCAACGGTGGGTTCACAGAACAGGTATGCAGTGGCGGGTTCACTGAACAGGTATGCAGTGGTGGGTTGACAGAGGTATGCAGTGGTGGGTTCACAGAACAGGTATGCAGCCAGGAACAAGCTAAGCCTAACTAATCTTTCCCTATGAGAGAGAGTGTACAGCAGCTCGCCCTACTCTCACTAACGCAGGCACACGAGTGACCGTAATGGCCGCTGCCTGCCTTTTATTAGGGGGGGGGGGGGAGTGGCTCTAGGGGCTAGTGTAGCCTAATTGGCTACACTGGGCCTGCTGACTGTGATGTAGAGGGTCAAAGTTGACACCTCAGGGTGCATTATGGGGCAAACCGAACTTCCGCAAAAGTTTGAAAAAGTTCGCGTTCGCGAACCACCGAAGTTCACGCGAACTAGTTCACCGGTGAACCGTTCGGACCATCTCTACTCCTGAGCAGGACGTGAAGCTGCTGGCTCCGATGCTTTCTCTCACCATCTGCCTGCACCTGTCACCCTCACCTAGCCTGGCACCCGGTGCACACATGGTTGACAGGCTAGCTGAGAGTGACAAGTGAGGAGGTAGGTTGTGTTTTAATTTCATTTAACCCTTGGTGTAAATGGGTAAGGGGTACTTTGTACCCCTATACTCAATTCTCCTGGTAGGGGGATGGGCATCTGGGGTCCCCTTCTTAAAGGGGACTGCTATATGCCACCATGAACCCCCTCCCCAGGGACTCGTCGCCCACACCTCCTCCTGGGGCACCAGAGGTGGGGAAGATCCCCTTGTCCATGGATTGGACAAGGGCTAAGGGGGGGGGGGGGGGGTTTGGAGGGGAAGGCTTGCCCCCCCCCCCCCCCCCCCCCGGAGCCCCCCCATACCTTGAACCATGCAGGATGGTATAGCGCAGGGTGCAAAGCCCCAGTCGTCCGGGGCTATACATTATGGCTATCCAAGCCTGCATGGGGGAAAAGAGGTTAGAGAGGCTTGGGAGCGGGTAACACACGCCATTTGTTTTTTCAGATTTTGCACACACAGCAAATAAAAATAATAACAAAAAATTAAAATTGTGTAAAGGACTTCCAAGGCCACAAATGTGAAACAAAGTTCAATAAATTTTTATAATCCACATCCATTGAGGACGCCATACGCACACTACAGTTCATTCCCCCATGGCTCACGGAGTAATAACGAAGCCGGTCGAGTCCAGACCCCTCTTAACGGGTCGGGTTCTCAACTCATTACCCCCTCAATATGGCCAAAACAGATTTCCGCGTCTGCGCAGTCCGCATAGACGTAATTGTGGCTGCGCAGCTCTATGACCTCCTCACAATGCATTTGATGTATTCACGCATATTGATGATGCGGTGGGAGGAGGGCCTAAAGCTGCGCAGACACAATTACGTCTATGCGGACTGCGCAGCCACGGAAATCTGTGGCAGCCATATTGAGGGGTAAATAAGAAAGAACATGAACCGTTTGGAGGGTTTGGGAACCGACCGGGGCCGTTATTACTGCGGGTGCCATGGTGGAATGAACGGGAGGGCGCAAATGGCGTCCTCCATGGATCTGGATTATGAAATAGTATTTAACTTTTTTCATACTTGTGGCCTCGTAAGTCCAGCCTTGTTTGGGCTGATCTGTGCAGCATAGGCTCTACAGCCCACAGCACAGATCAGAAGACAGCTAGGGCTAACAGACTTACCATCTTTTTTACCCGGTAGGGGGATGTCCTGCTGGGGGACTCTGATCACCACCAGCTATTTGCTATCAGGGAGGGGAGGGGAGGTTGGCTAATCAAAGCCCCCCTCCGTAGCGATTTTCAGCCTCCCTCACCTTCACTCCCTCTCCTCTTTCCCCCGGGCGGCGCAGGACGGAGATCCGTCCTGCACCGCCTCTAATAGACTTCAGCCTATCAGCTGCCGGCGATCCCCGGCCAATCAGATGCTGGGGATTGACAATCTCCTTTACGGTGCTGCTGCGCAGCGTCCGAAAACTTATGATGTAAATAGGGTGGATTTCTTCCACGTGTGTTAACATATTACATGCGAGCCACGATTGCCGACTCGCAGATTGTTCACAGAGGCACCCTCCATGAACTATGTAGAGGTAGAGGTAAACTAACACTATGACATAAATGCGATAAATATCGTTTAAGTGAAGTGACATCTAATGATTGTACGACATATATAGATTAAAAACGAGAACTATCCATTAAAACAATAAATAACGTTTATGTAATTATTGTAACCACATGCATAGATTAAAAACGATAACTACTCATTCAAACGAAAATTAACGTTTACTTCACAAAAACGATAAATATCGTTTAATGCAAATTTATCGTCGGTAATCTGGCGCCATTTTTTGGCCGGCGCCATTTTTAACGGACCCGAAAAAAAAAACAATCGTGAGAAAAAATATGAGCCATCAAAAAGGTTTAACCTATGTGGCTGACAAAACTAGGAATGATAAATCTGACATTACCAACAGATTTTGGAGGACTCCGTGTCTCCATAGGAGATTCTGAGCATGGCCTTTATTCTTTACAAACACATTCCCTGAAAAATCTGTAGGCAAAGATGCTGGCCAGACCCCCTAGACCCGAATTTTGCCGTTGGATTGAGCAACTGGTATTCACTAGGTCCTTTTACAAATAAAGACAACCCTGAGAACCCCCCTATGAGAAGAAGCAATGCATTTCTTAGTTGTATGTGTTGTAAATAGTACTATTTTCACAATAGTTCTACTTTAAATATCACGAGCACATCTGGTTAAAGTGGACCCAAATTAAAAATACAAGATTACAGAAATAAAGTCTATTTTCTAAATTATAATAATAAATAGCAGCCTTTTTTCAGCTGCATGATGACAAATATAAAATATTTTACATTTATTGGAGGAACCCCTCCCTTCCTTTCAAATTGCCGGGATTTTTCCGGCAAACTGGTGGAGTAGATGGTGTCCGGCAATGGAGGAATTGCTAATGGCTGCCCCCAGTATAACTCTAGCTATGAAAAGAGAAGGGTGAAAAGCATGCACTGAAATGCTCATAGGCTTGAAGGAGTGTTTATTTATCTTTGCATGTGTCAGAGTGGTGCAACTAAATATGTTTAATTAAAAAAATGTTTGGTTTGGGTCCGCTTTAACAGGAATGGATTAAAAACAAGGTCAATATGTCATCCAGCATATCAGTATCACTTCAGCTCCGTAAATGTTACATATGAACCTCAAGTACAACTCTCACCAGTGTTCTCGGCTGCACCTGATGCCCCCTCTACAGATTCAGGGATGTCATCTTGGCCTTGACGGTATTCGGCCGCTGAATCCACCGCACTCTCACCTACAAGAATGTATAATGTGAAAGAAAGTAAATATGCCATCCGGCCATGGGCATCCGCACGTATGGCAAATTGGGGTAGCTGCCTCCCCCTGGCCACCCCCTGGCCGAATCAGTGATGGCGCCCCTCGCTACCCCCCACTCGACTCAGCACAGTGAAGGGGGAGCAGCAGGCATAGCGGTGGAGAAGGGGGAACATCGCCCCCTTCCCTCACCTTGGGGCTCCCCCTTACTCGCGCCCACCCCCCCACCTCCATAATGCAGCGGCGGCCGCAGCACAGCAGAACACTTCCTCTATTCCCTGCTTGCAAGGAAGGCTCTGTGTGCAGCTGGTCTGGTCAGTGACATCAGACCAGCAACTCACAGATCTCCCTCACGCAGGGGAATAGAGGAAGTGTTCCGCTCTACTGCCTCCCGCCGTCGCCTGCCAGCCGCTGCATTATGGAGGGAGGACAGAGGAAGGGTGAGCCCCAAGGTGAGGGAAGGTGGGGGGGACCTCCCCCTTCCCCACTACTGTCACAACTGGGGGGAGGTTCCTGTCACTAGCTGAACTGGGGGGTCCCTGTCACTAGCTGAACTGGGAGGGGGGTCCCTGTCACTAGCTGAACTGGGAGGGGGGTCCCTGTCACTAGCTGAACTGGGAGGGGGGTCCCTGTCACTAGCTGAACTGGGAGGGGGGTCCCTGTCACTAGCTGAACTGGGAGGGGGGTCCCTGTCACTAGCTGAACTGGGAGGGGGGTCCCTGTCACTAGCTGAACTGGGAGGGGGGTCCCTGTCACTAGCTGAACTGGGAGGGGGGTCCCTGTCACTAGCTGAACTGGGAGGGGGGTCCCTGTCACTAGCTGAACTGGGAGGGGGGTCCCTGTCACTAGCTGAACTGGGAGGGGGGTCCTTGTCACTAGCTGTCACCTTGATGGGGGGGCCTCATGATTGCTGAATTTGTCTTGTTGGGGGTCACATGATTGCTAACTGTGAGACTATGGAAAAATCTGAATCACCATCATATGAGACAATAGCATTAAACCTACTTTTTCAGCTTTTTACAACAGAACATTAAACTGGGAGGTTCTAAAAAATGAATACATTTTTCAAGAGTAGGATGGATAAAATTGTTTATCTTCACAGTTTATTTTCAACTTAGATTTTCCATAATGTAACATGTTCATGTACGAGTTAAACCGTTTGTATTTAGTTTAAATTGCTGTTGGCAATTTGCGATAGATAAGTGACTTTTGGGTTGCAGTTTGGGCACTTGACCTCCAAAAGGTTCGCCACCACTGTCCTAATCTAATGTCCCACCATTGCTAAGTTCATGTAAACTTGTCTTCACCCATGGCCACACCCACATTCTGGTCCATGACCACACCCATTTTTCTGCACGACGCACATAGCGCGCCACATGACGTACCCCTATTTTTTGACATGCTTTGCGCGCCACACTACTCCCCCCCCCCCCCTTTTGCCCCCCCCCCCCCTGGAAAATGTTCTACAGACGCCCATGCATCCAGCATATCAGTATCACGTCAGCTCCCTAAATGTTACATATGACTCAAGTACAACATTCACCAGTATATTCTGCTGCACCTGATGCCCCCTCTACAGATTCAGGGATGTCATCTTGGCTTTGAAGGTATTCGGCCGCTGAATCCCCCGCACTCTCACCTACAAGAATGTAGAATGTGAAAGAAGGTAAATATGCCATCCAGAGCATCACACACACACTTCACTTTCCTTAGCTGCAAATGTCCTCATTTCCACACACACACAAAAAAAAATTAAATTTACCAAAAAACAAAACAAAACAAAAAAAAAAAAAAAAAAAACAACAAACCTGTAGTTGCCGCTACATCGGATTCACTCTCCGCTAAGTGGGTGGTGGCGTGCCTGTGTTCCACAAAGGCCCCAGTGGACCCAGACGCACCCTCACCTACAGGAATATATATGAGAAGAGTGTAAATTAATAACACCAGTGTTCACATAACCATAGTAAAAGATGTGTTACAGTTCTTTTGCCATTACAACTACAACAGCTTCATCAATTACCTCCTTCCGAAGCTGATGAGGTTTGCGGCAAGTCCGCATCATAACCCCCGGGGATGCCATGAAGGGCGCTGGTCCTAAGTGCTCCAGCAACTCTTCATATTCCGTCAAAATCAGTTACGCAGGTGGACCACCACCTGTACCAGTGCTATGCACAATAATGCCACATACAATTACACATACATTCTAACATTACCACAAAAAATGGTTGATTGCAAGTAAAAAAAAAAAAAGAAATAAACATGACAAACAATACCCGTTGTCTCACTGTCATACTGATCCAATTTCATACATACTACACACCAGAAAAATGGTGCCTTCATTTTCATTGACATTTCAGTGGCAGATCGATCTTTTGCAACATGTTGGGATTTATGTATCTACCCATCTATCTGCCTATCAATTAAGCATTGTTGAACTCACCACAGGAGATCCAGAAGACAATGCACCACAGATAATGAACACTCTACCTGTACTTTACAGACAATAATATCAAACATTTTATGCCGGGCATACACGGCGTCGAGGGAGGATTATCAATTGAGCATGATGGCTCGATTGATAATCTCCGACGTGTGCCATACCCTGCCGGATTGATACTGCTCTCGATACTGGCGAGGAGGACAATGGGGAGACAAGCAGCTAATTAGCCACTCCCATGGGGACGAGCGGCAATTGATCCGGCCACACGAGTGGGAATGCGCCGGCATCGAGCGGCGCCCTCAATTCAGCTCATAAAACGTGCCGTGTATGCCCGGCATAACAGAGCATGTAACAAAAATGTCAGTGCAATTTGTATGTTGTGTACTAGGCATTACACATTTTAATCCACTGGGCAGGAGCAAACATGAAAATCAGGTGTTCGGACTGAAGACAATGATTAACTGCATGCTGATTTCTTGTGTGTGATTCAGACAGTACTGCAGTCTTAAAGTTCTGCAGAAGTCATCTAAATGGTATTGTTGAAATACAGTTGTGGTCAGGGCCGGATTTGTACTTTTTACCACCCAAGGCCCGCTGTCATCAACGTGCCCCCCCACGCACACATTTGATCTGGATTTTTGTAGTGGGCCCCTGGCAAAATATATAGATACATCTTCACTGCTATTGTCTTGTTACATTTCATTTTACCTGTTTTGTGCCATTCCCAACTGCTCCCTCCAACTTTCAGGCCGATTAAGGTAAGTAAGTTTTTGCCCCCAGGATTAATTAATTTGCTCACATGGCTGCAAAACCTTTAGCTAGCACTAGGCTAGCTAGTAAAGGTGTCCGGTACTCCCCCCCCCCCCCCCCCAGCCGCTTATACATTACCCAGCCTGGATCCAGCGATTGGCGCAGCTTCCCCGCACAGCTCCGGGCCTTCACTATGAGGAGGATCGCACATGATGTCGTCGACATCATGCGCAAATCCGATCCTCCCCATAGAGAGACCGGAGCTGTGCAGGGAGGCTGTACGATCGCTGGATCCAGGCTGGGTAATGTATAAACGGGTGACCAGGGGGATCCCAGGTGATCGGGGGGTGCCGGACACCTTTACTAGCTAGCCTAGTGCTAGCTAAAGGTTTTACTGCCATGAGAGCAAATAAATTAATTCTGGGGGACTCCTGAGGGCAGAAGCGGTATGCCCGACACAGTGTCGGGCATACCGCTAAGGAGGTTAAAGTGCCTCGCTGCAATGAAGAACAGGAGAGTTTAAATCTGACCGGCCACTGAAGTACATATAATACCATGCTCCTCTGCTACTCTAAATGTAGTGGTAGAGGGTGTCTCATGCTAGTTTTGAAATGCAATAAGCCTGGGCAGTGCACAGTTATGTAATAATGGTGAGGGACTAGTGTGCAGTATATATAATTACACAGGCTGGGGAACATTGGACATCTACTGAAGCTTAGGACTGTGTATAACTTATTACCAGCATCTGAGCAGTGTGCTGTCCTGTCAGCCTCCCTTTCTGCCCAGAAGATTTCAAGATACTTTTCCTTTCACAGAGGTCAGCACCACTGCCCTGCCCTGGGGTTGCCCCCACCACTATTAGAGTACACTATTAGCTGGAGAAAGGGAATGACAGCGTGACTAGATGAACAGAAGCAGGGGAGTCAGTGTTTGTAGCAATACCTTACAGACGGGAGGAGAACTGTGCATCTATAAAGGCTGACCATACTGCAGTGCTTTCACTTCTGTTCCTACCAGCTTGGGAGGCTAAAACATGCTTGCCTTGAACTATCTCCTGTATCCCCGCCCCTCCGAATTTCCGATTGGCAGGAGCAAGGGGGAGGGCGGGGATACAAAAGATTGTACTGACGCTATTGGCCAGGCTTAGGAGGAACTATTGAGTGACAGCAGGGAGGGATACAACGAGGCAGACACTGCTCCTGTCATCTTCGCAAAGATGCCCGCTCTGTCCTTCTCTGTAGCCACCGTTGCTGCACACACAGACATGCTACTGTGTGCAGTGCAAAGCTAGGGGTGGCTGCAGACAAACACGCTATTATTGTGGGGGATTTCATGGGTAGGTGTTAGGACAGTTTGTTAACCCGCCCCTCCTTAGGCTCCGCCCTAGTCCCCAGCCTACGTGGCCTGCCCACAAATCCGGCCCTGGTTGTGGTTGCTTTACACCACAAACAAGCATGTATGTGTGTCCACTTGTCTGATGCAACAATCATTTAGGAAACATGTTTGTCATGCATGTTTGATTTGGGTCTATGGCTAAACACATTACACACATTACACCATGATAGGCAAGCAATTGCTATTGTTTAAAGACCAAGAAATATGGCCGCATCCATACCCCTCTTGCTTCATTTTCCCTTTAAAAGGGAGCATCTATATCACTGTCAGTGTATGTTTGCAATCCATGTAAAGGTGACCTGAAGTGAGAGTGATATGGTGGCTGACATATTTATATGGTTTTAAAAAAATGCAAGTTGACTGGGTATTCTTCAGAACTTTTTGGCTGCAGTACTATCTGAATCACACCAGGAGCAAACATGCAGCCACTCAACACAGGAAAGCATTAAAAAAGGTGAACACTACTAACATTATGCTTGTTCAGGGTGTACAGCAACAAGCATACAAGCCATAGGATCATAAGGACTACCTGGCAACTGGCATTATGTAATAACTAACCCCCCCCCCCTCCAAAAAACAAAAACAAATACAATTGCAGATGCAGTTGTTGCCTAATGAGTAGCCACATCACTCCAACTTCAGTTGTGCATTATAATACTTTTGCTAATGCATATGTGAATATGATTACATTGTGTAATATAAATATACAAACTTACGCATATTGTCGCAACCGGCTGAGCTTCTGCCGCAACCTTCTTTTGATGTCAGTAAAGTGCTTACGGCATTGCTCAGATGATCGCAGCTCATGTACCACATCCCGCACAGCATCTCGAATTATCGCCCAGTATGCTTTTTTTGGACTGCATATCAGTCTTCCCAGACCGCTCACCATACAGCTCTGCATAATGGGGGACCACCTCCTGCACAAGCACCAGATTCTCCCCCTCTGAGAACCTTAGGGCCCTTACCCAGGATTGTCTGGTGCTTGGCCGCTGTGACGTCCTGTGGCTGCCTGATGTATGAGGCTGAGGGCTGGGACTGTGCTGGCGGTGACTGGCAGGTGGAAGATTCCAGCTGGGGATGCGGCGTCGGGGACTCCGACTGCGGCCACCGCCATGAGCCTGGCCAGCGCTCTAAATGCGGCCACCACGCCCATGTGCAGGGAGACTCGGGGTTAATGGCCGAGTGGCATGCATTCTCCTACTCCTCCGCAATTCCTTGCTCCTGTCACTCTCCATCTCTACCCACAATCCCCCCTCTCTAAACTAACCTTTTATACTCACTACACCTTTGCGCGCAATGATTTGCGTGCGCAAACTATTGACACTGCAAGTTAATTGTCAAATTCTATCTACTTAATGCGTGAAGCGCCATAGTTACCGCGCGAGACGTGCGCTGCGTGCGAAGCGTAGCGCCGGGGGAGCGCAAACATATTTTGCGCGCGAAAAACTGCACGCACTACGATTGCGCAGATCTGCTTATTGCGTGATTTTGCGCGCGCAAACACCTAGCGCAGGATAACTGAGGTATCACTTTTTAGTGAATCAAGCCCTTCTGGTCTTCTGTGTTATGGTCAGACAAAACAAAAATTCAAATGTTTGGTCACAATGATGCCTCCTTCATTTGGCGTAACAAAAGAGAATCCTTCAACCCTAAGAACACCATCCCCACTGTCAAACATGGTGGTGGGAACCTAATGCTTTGGGGGTGTTTTTTCCGCCAATGGACCAGGGAACCTAATCATGTAAATGGCACCATGAAAACAACAAAAACAAACAATACATGAGAATTCTCAAAGACAACATCAGGCAGTCTGCATAGAAACTTGACCTTGGGCACCAGTGGACATTTCAGCATGGCAATGACCCAAAACACACAGCAAAAGTGGTGAAGAGATGGTTAGCAGACAACAACATTAACCACTTCCCGACCGCCGTATTGACAATTGGCGGCCGGGAAGTGGACCCTGCAAGGACCACCGTATTGACAAATGGCGGCGGTCCTTGTAGGGGCATGGGCAGAGCGATCGCGTCATCCGTGATGCGATCCTCCGCCGGCGCCTGTCTCCGCTCACCCGCCGCAACATCCCGCCGGGCATACGGAAGCGCCGGCGGGATGTTAACCCGACGATCGCCGCATACAAAGTGTATAATACACTTTGTAATGTTTACAAAGTGTATTATACAGGCTGCCTCCTGCCCTGGTGGTCCCAGTGTCCGAGGGACCACCAGGGCAGGCTGCAGCCACCCTATGTCGCACCCAAGCACACTGATTTCTCCCCCCCTGCCCCAGATCGCCCACAGCAGATCTCAGACCCCCCCCCTGCCCACCACCAGACCCCTGTTTGCACCCAATCACCCCCCTAATCACCCATCAATCACTCCCTGTCACTATCTGTCAACGCTATTTTTTTACCCCCCCTGCCCCCTCCTGATCACCCCCCCACCCCTCAGATTCTCCCCAGACCCCCCCCCCCCCGTGTACTGTATGCATCTATCCCCCCTGATCACCTGTCAATCACCCATCAACCACCCCCTGTCACTGCCACCCATTAATCAGCCCCTAACCTGCCCCTTGCGGGCAATCTGATCACCCACCCATACCAATAGATTTCCCGCAGATCCGACATCAGATCACCACCCAAGCGCAGTGTTTACATCTATTCTCTCCTCTAAACACCCACTAATTACCCATCAATCACCCCCTATCACCACCTGTCACTGTTACCCATCAGATCAGACCCTAATCTGCCCCTTGCGGGCACCCAATCACCCGCCTACACGCTCAGATTGCCCTCAGACCCCCTTATCAATTCGCCAGGGCATTATTTACATCTATCCTTCCCTGTAATAACCCACTGATCACCCATCAATCACCCCCTGTCACTGCCACCCATCAATCACCCCCTGTCACTGCCCCTTGCAGGCAATCTGATCACCCACACCAATAGATCGCCCGCAGATCCGACATCAGATCACCTCCCAAGTGCAGGGTTTACATCTGTTCTCTCCTCCAAACACCCACTAATTACCCATCAATCACCCCCTGTCACTGCCACCCATCAGATTAGACCCCTATCTGCCCCTAGGGCACTCAATCACCCACCCATACCCTCAGAACGCCCTCAGACCCCAGCCCTGATCACCTCGCCAGTGCATTGCTTCCATCTATTCCCCCCTCTAATCACACCTTGAGACACCCATCAATCACCTCCTGTCACCCCCTAGCACACCTACCCATCAGATCAGGCCCTAATTTGCCCCGTGTGGGCTCCTGATCACTCGGCCAAACCCTCAGATCCCCCTCAGACCCCCTTCCGATCACCTCCCCAGTGCATTGATTGCATCTATTTTCCCCTCTAACCACCCCCTGAGACACCCATCAATCACCTCCTGTCACCCCATAGCACTCCTATCCATCAGATCAGGCCCAATACAACCTGTCATCTAAAAGGCCACCCTGCTTATGACCGGTTCCACAAAATTTGCCCCCTCATAGACCACCTGTCATCAAAATTTTCAGATGCTTATACCCCTGAACAGTCATTTTGAGACATTTGGTTTCCAGACTACTCACGGTTTTAGGCCCGTAAAATGCCAGGGCGGTATAGGAAACCCACAAACTGACCCCATTTTAGAAAAAAGACACCCCAATGTATTATGTTAAGTGTATGACGAGTTCATAGATTTTATTTTTTGTCAAAAGTTAGCGGAAATTGACACTTTGTGAAAAAAAAAAAAATCATCAATTTCCGCTAACTTTTGACAAAAAATAAATTTTATGAACTCGCCATACACCTAACGGAATTCCTTGGGGTGTCTTCTTTCTAAAATGGGGTCACTTGTGGGGTTCCTATACTGCCCTGGCATTTTAGGGGCCCTAAACCGTGAGGAGTAGTCTAGAAAACAAATGCCTCAAAATGACCTGTGATTAGGACGTTGGGCCCCTTAGCGCACCTAGGCTGCAAAAAACCAAAATTAGCTTACCTGGTAATGCTGTTTTTAATAACCCTCCAGGACAGGTGCTACATATGAGATTAGGCCCCGCCCCCAACAGGAAACACAAAGAACTAGCTCTCTATAAGTTCCACCTCTAACCTCTACCTGCCAGTATGTTCCAATTAACTGTTCTGATAGACTATTCTACTTTACACATTATCTAAATATCCGCTTATAGCTTAAAACCTTTACATGATCACATGTTTAAACATACAGTTACTTTCATGCAACCATAAGTTTTAGGGTGGGTCACCTGTCCTGGAGGGTTATTAAAAACAGCATTACCAGGTAAGCTAATTTTGTTTTTTTCAAATAACCCTCCAGGACAGGTGCTACATATAAGATGATATGCAATAAATAACACTAACCTTAGGGAGGGATCACAGCCTGAAGAACTTTTCTTCCAAAAGTCTGTTCCTCTGCCGATAGTAGATCCAACCTGTAGTGTCTAATGAAGGTGTTCACCGTCTTCCAGGTGGCCGCCTTGCAGATTTTGGTTGCCGTAGCTCCAGCTCTGTAAGCCCAGGAAGTTGCAACTGACCTAGCCGAGTGTGCTGTTACTTCTCTTGGACATGGAACTCCCTTAAGTCTATATGCTTCATTAATGCAGGATTTGATCCATCTTGCTATAGAGGCCTTAGACATGCTTTTACCCTTTGCTGCTCCAGAAAAATTCACAAATAATGCCGTAGATTTTCTAAACTCTTTTACTCTGTCTAAATAAAATAGTAAACATCTTCTGACGTCTAGCTTATGCCATTTAATCTCCCTTGGATCCATTGTGTTTTTGCAAAAGGAAGGCAATACAATCTCTTGCATCCTATTGGACAGGGTAGCAACCTTTGGCAAGAATTCACTCGTCGTTTTCAGGACTACCCTATCATGAAAAATTAAACAAAATGGTTCAACCGAACTTAGAGCTTCCAGCTCACTTATCCTCCTTGCTGAGGTGACTGCTACCAAAAAAATTGTTTTCATTGTTAATAATCGTAATGTAATTTCACTTAATGGCTCAAAGTCCTCACTCATTAAGGCGTTTAGAACTAAAGTTAAATCCCATCTTGGGTATGAACATTTTATTACAGGCCTAGAACGTTCTACCGACTTCAGAAACCTAATAACTAGGGGTTCCAAGGCTAACCGCCTATTAAGAAAGACTGAAAGGGCTGCAATCTGCACTCTTAAGGTACTTAATGCCAACTTTTTGTCGATTCCATCCTGCAGAAATTCTAATACTGAAGCTAGTCTGTTGGATTTCAGACCTGATTGCTCTTTCCAATTACAAAAGGTCTTTCAATACTTTAAGTAGATTGCTCTTGTAACGCTCTTCCTACTGTTCAGTATCGTTTGTCACTCTGTCAGATAATCCTCTTCTTAAGATTTGCCCCTCAGAAACCACGCTGTCAGCTGAAGATTGGGAATCTGAGTCCACTCGCCTTCTTTTTTGAGGAGGCTGTGCCTGTCTCTCAATTGGATCGGTTTGTCCACATACATCGATTTTATCATTGGGAACCAGACTCGTTTTGGCCAATTGGGTGCAATCAGTATCATATACATTGCAGTTGATCTTAGCTTATGTAATACTACTGATAATAGAGGGATTGGCGGGAAGGCATAAGCGATCTGAAAATCCCATGTCTGAGCCAAGGCATCTACTCCTAAAGCTCCTCTTGGATCTAGGGAAAAAAACTGGTTGCAGTGTGTGTTCTCCCAGTTGGCAAACAGATCTACTTGAGGATAACCCCACTTCTGTGTCAGCTCCCTGAATACCTTTGGGTTTAGACTTAGCTCTGAATTTGACAGTCTTTTCCTGCTTAATAAATCAATTACTAATACCGGCGCCCTTAGTATTTAATACTAAAATACTTTAATAAAATTTTAATAAAATTTCACAATAAAACAGTGTATTATAAAGACACTTAATGCACACAAACATACAGATCACAACTGCCACTCAGTGCCTAACCCTCCTCAATACTCCCTTCTGAAGGCAATGCACCTGTCTATCAATAGTGCACTATTGATTTGTTCCTATACTCTCCAAGTACAATAGATTGCGTTTGTGTACCTGAACAGCAGAACTTTAACATTAATGCTGAATTTCAAGCGCTTAGACAGCGTTCCTCAATTGTTCCAACCGCCTACAAATGATGGTTATGTTACAACAATAAAATAGTGCAGTTTTAAGAACTTCAACAGCGTTCCTCGGGCGTTCTAACTGCCTCTCCAAGACGGTTTAGTTCCAGCAGCGGATCAATGTAGTTCAACAGCGTTCCTCATACGCTCTGCCTGCCTCTACAGGGCGGCTTAGTTACAATAGCAAAGCAGTGTATTCCTCCACGGGGCAACAGAACTTGTGTGGCATCAATAGGTGTCATTACATCATTCTAAAAAGCACCTCCAACAGCGGGGGTTCCACAACATAATAGCAGCAGCTGGATATTTCCGTAGTGCACACTTGCCGGAAGGCACTAATATTCCGCCACGGCGGATTGCCCAAATCAACACGGGCTTCCTCTCTCACTCAATGCTAAAAAGCAAAATGTTCCTCAATATACATGCAGTAGTAAATGACTCACGTCTTTCCTAGGGTATCGGGAGTAAACAGTAATCTCCAAAAGTCCGTGTGGTCTTCTATGTGGCAGTGAGTCCCGGCCGGTGACTCTCCAATGATGTTAGTAGATTACGTGAAACAGGAACTCCGGCGCTGTCTGCCGGGAGTTCAGGTGACGTCACCGTTTGTTTAAGCCAATCCGCTTACTAGTTTCGGTGGGTCCGCCCACCTTCTTCAGAGCTGGCTCTCATTGGGTCTTACGTTCTTTTATCCATCTGTTTTAACTCCACCCTCTGATCTTGTTCCTTCCCACACTCTAAATAAATAGAAAGAAGAATGGAGAAACCAGAGTGTGGGAAGGAACAAGATCAGAGGGTGGAGTTAAAACAGATGGATAAAAGAACGTAAGACCCAATGAGAGCCAGCTCTGAAGAAGGTGGGCGGACCCACCGAAACTAGTAAGCGGATTGGCTTAAACAAACGGTGACGTCACCTGAACTCCCGGCAGACAGCGCCGGAGTTCCTGTTTCACTCTTGGGTCTATCTGGCAACGTAATCTACTAACATCATTGGAGAGTCACCGGCCGGGACTCACTGCCACATAGAAGACCACACGGACTTTTGGAGATTACTGTTTACTCCCGATACCCTAGGAAAGACGTGAGTCATTTACTACTGCATGTATATTGAGGAACATTTTGCTTTTTAGCATTGAGTGAGAGAGGAAGCCCGTGTTGATTTGGGCAATCCGCCGTGGCGGAATATTAGTGCCTTCCGGCAAGTGTGCACTACGGAAATATCCAGCTGCTGCTATTATGTTGTGGAACCCCCGCTGTTGGAGGTGCTTTTTAGAATGATGTAATGACACCTATTGATGCCACACAAGTTCTGTTGCCCCGTGGAGGAATACACTGCTTTGCTATTGTAACTAAGCCGCCCTGTAGAGGCAGGCAGAGCGTATGAGGAACGCTGTTGAACTACATTGATCCGCTGCTGGAACTAAACCGTCTTGGAGAGGCAGTTAGAACGCCCGAGGAACGCTGTTGAAGTTCTTAAAACTGCACTATTTTATTGTTGTAACATAACCATCATTTGTAGGCGGTTGGAACAATTGAGGAATGCTGTCTAAGCGCTTGAAATTCAGCATTAATGTTAAAGTTCTGCTGTTCAGGTACACAAACGCAATCTATTGTACTTGGAGAGTATAGGAACGAATCAATAGTGCACTATTGATAGACAGGTGCATTGCCTTCAGAAGGGAGTATTGAGGAGGGTTAGGCACTGAGTGGCAGTTGTGATCTGTATGTTTGTGTGCATTAAGTGTCTTTATAATACACTGTTTTATTGTGAAATTTTATTAAAATTTTATTAAAGTATTTTAGTATTAAATACTAAGGGCGCCGGTATTAGTAATTGTTTTCACTTTTCTTTTGGTGGGGATGAGAGTTAACCCCTTGAATACTGCTGCAGCCCGATTAGACTAAGGTGGATATTTCTAGCGCCTCAACATCGTTTTTATTTGCTTAACAAATCAGCCATGGTGTTCAGTGAACCCTTGAGATGTACTGCTGAAATTGACTGAAGGTTCTGCTCTGCCCAATCTAATATCTGCAGTACTAGTCTTAGAAGCTGTTCTGACCTCGTACCTCCTTGCTTGTTTAAATACATCACCACTGTAATGTTGTCTGATCTGACTTGGAGATGGTGGCCTTTTATTTTGTCGACTGCTTGAATTAGTGCCTCCTTCACTGCTAGCAATTCTCGAAAGTTTGATGAGTGAGTCATTACTTCCTTTGACCAAGTACCCTGTAAATAAATGCCTTCTACATGAGCCCCCCAACCTATGAGGCTGGCATCTGTCGTTAACACCCTTGTTATCGGATATCTCCATAAACGACCCTGTATCAGATTGTCCTCCTGGGTCCACCAATCCAGGCTCTGCTTTATGGCTGATTGAACTCCTCTCCAATTCTGCAGAAGCCATTGCTGTATATGTCTTATGTGCTTCAGCGCCCAGTATACTGACGGAGCTGTGGAGGTTAAAAACCCTATCAGCTTTATTACTTGTCTCACTGTTGTAACTGTTTCTTTCTGATATTGCTGTACCATTGTCTGGAGCTTTACTATCTTGTCCTGAGGAAGATATAATTTTTGTGACACCGAATCTATCCTGAACCCCAGGAATTGAATCTCTTGTGTTGGAATCAGGTATGACTTTTTAAAATTCACTAGCCATCCTGTCTGCTCTAAGAGTTCTATCAACATCCCCTTGTGCCTCTCCAGATTTTGTATACTGTCGGCTAGCACTAACAAATTGTCCAAATATGGGATTACGAGAATGCCCTTCAAATGTAGAGCCCCTACAATTTCTGCCATTACCTTTGTAAAAATTCTGGGTGCTGAAGAGATTCCGAATGGGAGACCGCAAAATTGAAAATGTTCTAGACCTGAACTCGTCTTTATGCAGAACCGAAGGAAAACTTGAGATTCTTTTCTTATTGGGATATGCCAATAAGCATCTGTTAGATCGATATTGATCATAAAACAATCTGAGAATAGCAGGTTTCGCATCGTAAATACTGTCTCCATTCGGAATCTCTCGTACTTTATATACGGATTCAGAGGTTTGAGGTTTAATATCAACCGATATTTCCCCATGGGCTTTTTTACCAAAAAGACTCTGGAGTAAAATCCCTGTTCTTCCTGATCGAGTTGAACTCTGCAGACAACGTCTCGTGCGAGCATATCCTGCACTATTTGTAACATAGCTCTTCTTTCCTCTGGCACTCTTGGGGCCTGAGTAACTATAAATCGATTGGGAGGAGGTATTGAACATTGGATCTTGTATCCATTTTCTACTAGATCTAAGATAAATCTGTTTTTTGTCATCTCTTTCCAACCTAGTAGGAATGTTTTTAACCTTCCTCCCACCTTGTTGGCGTCATGGTCTGTCTTTATTCTCCGTTGATCTGAACAACGGATTTCTCTTGGTAAAACCTCTATTGCCTGCCCAAGGCTTACGCTTCTGCGGTTCTCTACCCTGTGCCTGTCTTTTACGAAAAAACGGCTTCTTTTTTGGCTCAAACTTTCTCTTTTTTGGAAAAGTTGTCTTTTTGCTGGCTGTACGCTCTAACACCTCCTGGAGCTGTGGGCCAAACAATAAATCCCCTGAGAAGGGAAGACTACATGCCCTGGCTTTTGATGTCTGACTCCCATCCCACGTTTTTAACCACAAATTCCTACATGCATTGTTTATTAGTGCCGTGGATTTTGCTGTTACTCTTAAGGATTCTGAGGCTGCATCAATCACATAGTCATTACCACCCTCAACTACCTCAATGGCTTCAAGAATATCTTTCTTAGGTGCATCTTCGTCAACCAACTTTTTAATTCTCTCCAACCATACTGACATAGTGCGAGATACACAGGTTGTTGCAGCGGCTGGTTTGAAGTTGGTCGCACAGGCTGACCAAGCCTTTTTAAGTGAAAATTCAATTCTCTTATCCCCTGGATCTTTAAGCCGACCAAAATCTTTGAAAGCTAACTCATTATCTTTCTCGACTTGGCTAAAAGCTGCGTCAAGCTTGGGACATGACTCCCATAACTTAGCATCCTCTTCTGCGAACGGAAAACGTTTCTTCGAAATAAATAATCTCTTTTCAGGATCTTTCCATTGTAATGTAATTAAATTCTTCATTGAATTATGTAAAGGAAAACAAAGTTGTTCTGATGGTTCCACACCCATATACAATTTGTCATGCAAAGATTTCTCTGACGTCTTTTTCTGCGGTATATCTAGGGTTGAGTAAATTGCCTTAAGCAGCTCCTCCGTCTCTTCTGAAGCAAATTTAAACTTAGAAGCCTTATTTGCATATTCAGTCTCCTCATGTTCAGATAATTCCTCCGAAGACCCAGAGTCTGGTTCACCCGTCTCATGGTGACTCTCTTGCTCTTCTTCTGACGAATAAATTATTCTAGGGGATTTACTTGTGGCCTTTTTGGGTTTAACTACCTGCTCCGACTGCCGTCCCTGTGCAGAGGTGGTGGGTAGACTTTCTCTAAAGGCCTTAAAGGTCTCTACCATTTCTTGGCGCATTGTAAACATAAAGTCTTTACAAGAGGCTGTATTATCTTCATTAATGATACTTGAAATACATTTCTGACAGGATGCTTTTGGCCAGTGCAATTGTAAGGGCTTATTACAGAGAATGCAACTCCTGGGCCTACCAGAGTTATCAGACTCCATAGCATCCTAAAGAAAACAATCAATATGTTATTATACTAACCCTCCTATATATCAACAACATAACTGAGTGATATGAGAGAGCCTGGATCATTCCCCCTTAGGGTCCCTAAGCAGGCTGGGATAATAGCCTGAATAATGCCAATATGCACTAGGACAATTGTACTGAATAGCAATCCCATCAAACATTCTAAGCATATAAGTAATCTGATAACATCCGATGAGCATATAACAATGTAACTAGATGTCTTAGCTGGTTATCCTAAACCCCAATATACATTAGGATAATTGTACTGAATAGCAATCCCCTAATGCCCATCACTTATTCTAAGTGTTTAAGCCAACATCCTGAGATCATACAGCAATGTAACTGGAAGTTCAGCTGCTTATCATAAAACCAATATGCACTAGGCCCTTAATGCCAATCCATCATTCTAAGCATATAAGAAAAATCTGCTAACATCCCCATATAACAATATAATTAGATGTTTAGCCCAGATAATCAGACCTCTGAGATCAGACTGCGGTACAAGTTAAGAAATAACCATTAACTTTCACCCCTTCAGCAGACCTCAATCAAACAGCGGCCTATACAAACATCAGACCTCGCAGATCAGACGGGCGAATGTCCTCCGACGTGGCCTCCACTTACCTGATCTGCCGTCTTCTGTTTCACGTCCATCTCCTGTGACAACACCACCGCATGTGGGGATGGACGCAGCGGCCTCTAAGCAGGCGCCCGGACCGGAAATGACGTCACCGGACGTGACGTCACAGTAAGGGCGGAAGTTCCGCATAGCCAGCGTTACTGCCCTTGCCTCCGCCTGGACACGCTGCCACGGTCCCCGCACACTCCAGAAGCCACCATTCCACCTCCGCATGGTGCCAGCCTCCTCCATCGGGCATATGGCCTCCGCCTTAGCTGCCTCCGCTGCCGCTCCCCTGGTCACCGCTGCACCTGTCGGTCATCCCAAGAGAATCCACCACCCGGTGGATAAAGGTAAACCCACAACTTCACCTGGACAGGGCTACCCTTACACTAGTTCTCGATGGCCTCAGCACTGCCTGGCTGCTGACCACCCTTCCTAGCCAGAGAGCTAGGTGTTCCCCGGAACAGGAAACACAAAGAACTGGCAGGTAGAGGTTAGAGGTGGAACTTATAGAGAGCTAGTTCTTTGTGTTTCCTGTTGGGGGCGGGGCCTAATCTCATATGTAGCACCTGTCCTGGAGGGTTATTTGAAAAAAAAGTGTCACATGTGGTATCGCCGTACTCAGAAGAAGTAGTATAATGTGTTTTGGGGTGTATTTTTACACATACCCATGCTGGGTGGGAGAAATCTCTCTGTAAATGGACAATTGTGTGTAAAAAAATCAAACAATTGTCATTTACAGAGATATTTCTCCTACCCAGCATGGGTATGTGTAAAAATACACCCCAAAACACATTATACTACTTCTCCTGAGGACATTCGGAGGACAGCGGTACCACATATGTGGCACTTTTTTACACCCTAAGTACGCTAAGGGGCCCAAAGTCCAAAGAGTACCTTTAGGATTTCACAGGTCATTTTACGACATTTGGTTTCAAGACTACTCCTCACGGTTTAGGGCCCCTAAAATGCCAGGGCAGTATAAGAACCCCACAAATGACCCCATTCTAGAAAGAAGACACCCAAACATATTCCGTTAGGAGTATGGTGAGTTCATAGAAGATATATTTTTTGTCACAAGTTAGCGGAAAATGACACTTTGTGAAAAAAAAAAACAATTAAAATCAATTTCCGCTAACATGTGACAAAAATAAATTCTATGAACTCACCATACTCCTAACGGAATACCTTGGGGTGTCTTCTTTCTAAAATGGGGTCATTAGTGGGGTTCCTATACTGCCCTGGCATTTTAGGGGCCCTAAACCGTGAGGAGTAGTCTTGAAACAAAAAATGACCTGTGAAATCCTAAATGTACTCATTGGACTTTGGGCCCCTTAGCGCAGTTAGGGTGCAAAAAAGTGCCACACATGTGGTATCGCCGTACTCAGGAGAAGTAGTATAATGTGTTTTGGGGTGTATTTTTACACATACCCATGCTGAGTGGGAGAAAGATCTCTGTAAATGGACAATTGTGTTTAAAAAAAAATTAAAAAAATTGTCATTTACAGAGATATTTCTCCCACCCAGCATCAGCATGTGTAAAAATACACCCCAATACACGTTATACTACTTCTCCTGAGTAGGGCAATACCACATGTGTGGCACTTTTTTGCAGCCTAACTGCGCTAAGGGGCCCAAAGTCCAATGAGCACCTTTAGGCTTTACAGGGGTGCTTACAAATTAGCACCCCCTCAAAATGCGAGGACAGTAAATACACCCCACAAATGACCCCATTTTGGAAAGTAGACACTTCAAGGTATTCAGAGAGGGGCATGGTGAGTCCATGGCAGATTTCATTTTTTTTTGTCGCAAGTTAGAAGAAATGGAAACTTTTTTTTTTGTCACAAAGTGTCGTTTTCCGCTTACTTGTGACAAAAATTAATATCTTCTATGAACTAACTATGCCTCTCAGTGAATACTTTGGGATGTCTTCTTTCCAAAATGGGGTCATTTGGGGGGTATTTATACTATCCTGGAATTCTAGCCCCTCATGAAACATGTCAGGTGGTCAGAAAAGTCAGATGCTTGAAAATGGGAAAATTCACTTTTTGCACCATAGTTTGTAAACGCTATAACTTTTACCCAAACCAATAAATATACACTGAATGTTTTTTTTTAATCAAAAACATGTTTGTCCACATTTTTCGCGCTGCATGTATACAGAAATTTTACTTTATTTGAAAAATGTCAGCACAGAAAGTTAAAAAAATAAATTTTTTGCCAAAATTCATGTCTTTTTTGATGAATATAATAAAAAGTAAAAATCGCAGGAGCAATCAAATAGCACCAAAAGAAAGCTTTATTAGTGACAAGAAAAGGAGCCAAAATTCATTTAGGTGGTAGGTTGTATGAGCGAGCAATAAACCGTGAAAGCTGCAGTGGTCTGAATGGAAAAAAAGTGGCCGGTCCTTAAGGGTAAAGTCCACGGTCCTCAAGTGGTTAACGTTTTGAAAAGGCCCTTGACTTGAATCTAATTGAGAATCTGTGGAGGGAGCTAAAGATCAGGGTGATGGCAAGAAGACCCTCCAACTTGAATGATTTGGAGCTTATTGCTAAAGATGAATGGGCAAAAATACCTGTGGAGACATGCAAAAGCTGGTCTGCAATTATAGGAAGCGCTTGATCGCTATAATGGCCAATGGAGGTTTTTCTATTGATTATTGAGAAGGGTATGAATAATTGTGGACTGGACACTTTTTGCTCAAATGTAAATAAAAATGACACACACAAATCTTCTTGCTTTTACTGATGGCTGACATGGTACGATACTCTACAGTCTATATCAGTGTCACCGGCCTTCAGAGAGCAAACCCAGGCCTGGGTTTGTGTGACTTACCTTAGAAATATGAGGAGGAATTTGAAAGCCAGGTGGACGAAATCAGGCAAGGAGTATTTATCCTGTATAATTTCCAGCAGTGACTCCAACATCCACCCTGCAAGACAAAGCAGAACTGCTATCACTGCACTGAGCCAGGAGAGAGATGAGAGCTCTGGAGACTCCTAGTGGTAAAACCTGAGTAATGCACCTATCAGCACACTGCTATGCAGGGCTTAGGACAAGCAAAACTCCCAACTCAGATTTCTTTATCCACAGCATGTCCAACCTCCTCCAATTAAATATACATACAGGAAATAAATAGTACATATACATGTCCTACCATGCAAGGCGTGTCATCCCTGCCAGTGTGAATTCCCCAGATAATATACAACCCTCACAAATGGAAGGCTGTAGATGGGTCATTGGTTAATGAGATGCAAATAAAACTGAGATTATGCAGAATTATGCAAATATATGCCATGTCATGAGGACAGATTTGAGAAACATTGGTTTACAATAGTATTTACAGATTATTTAGTCAGCGTTTGCCCATTGTAAAATCTTTCCTCTCCCTGATTAACATTCTGAAATGTATCACTGGTGGTGACGTGTTAAGTTCTGCCAGGTGATCTGTGTGGAATGTTCATTACTGAGAGTTCTATGCACAGAGTGAAATACTGCTTGCTCTACAGTTGGAAAAAGCAGTTCTTTCCCACAATGCAATGAGGTTCTCAGAGAGAAAACTGTCAAGACCATGGACATGACATTACACTGTGGGAGGGGTTTCACTACAATATCAGCCATACAGACTCCCCTGATGATCTATTAGAGAAAAGGTAAAGATTTCTCATGGGAATGGGGGTATCGGCTACTGACTGGAATGGAGTTTATTCCTTGGTTAACATTTCTCTTTAAGTGACAAGACAATATACTGTGTACAGCTCTGCGTAAGGTGTCGGAGCTATACAAATACTAAATAGTAATAATACAAACTTTATAACTGAATGGGTTTACTTTTGATTACATACAAATAATAATAGGCATCAGAGTCAGAAATTGGTTCGAAATTTAAACACCATTACCCTGATCTGAACCCATGATCCTGATCTGAACCCATGACTCGGTAGCCATGATCCTGATCTGAACCCATGACTCGGTAGCCATGATCCTGATCTGAACCCATGACTCGGTAGCCATGATCCTGATCTGAACCCATGACTCGGTAGCCATGATCCTGATCTGAACCCATGACTCGGTAGCCATGATCCTGATCTGAACCCATGACTCGGTAGCCATGATCCTGATCTGAACCCATGACTCGGTAGCCATGATCCTGATCTGAACCCATGACTCGGTAGCCATGATCCTGATCTGAACCCATGACTCGGTAGCCATGATCCTGATCTGAACCCATGACTCGGTAGCCATGATCCTGATCTGAACCCATGACTCGGTAGCCATGATCCTGATCTGAACCCATGACTCGGTAGCCATGATCCTGATCTGAACCCATGACTCGGTAGCCATGATCCTGATCTGAACCCATGACTCGGTAGCCATGATCCTGATCTGAACCCATGATCCTGTAGCCATGATCCTGATCTGAACCCATGACCCGGTAGCCATGACCCTGATCTGAACCCATGACCCGGTAGCCATGATCCAGATCTGAACCCATGACTCGGTAGCCATGATCCTGATCTGAACCCATGACTCGGTAGCCATGATCCTGATCTGAACCCATGACTCGGTAGCCATGATCCTGATCTGAACCCATGACTCGGTAGCCATGATCCTGATCTGAACCCATGACTCGGTAGCCATGATCCTGATCTGAACCCATGACTCGGTAGCCATGATCCTGATCTGAACCCATGACTCGGTAGCCATGATCCTGATCTGAACCCATGACTCGGTAGCCATGATCCTGATCTGAACCCATGACTCGGTAGCCATGATCCTGATCTGAACCCATGACTCAGTAGCCATGATCCTGATCTGAACCCATGACTCCGTAGCCATGATCCTGATCTGAACCCATGACTCAGTAGCCATGATCCTGATCTGAACCCATGACTCTGGAGCCACACCCCTGATCTGAACCCACGACTTGACGGCATGACTGATCTGAGCCACTGACTGGAGTCCTGACCCTGTTCTGACACCATGAACCTGATCTGAAGCAATGACTCTGTAGCAATGACCCTGATCTGAACCTATCACTTTGAAGCCATGATCGTGATATAGCAGCCCAGACAGGTTCACAAAGTGATCTGTTTACAAAGTGAAGTGTCAACTGGCTCCACACTGTTATTAACATTAGCAACATTGCTCTGCGGCCTGGAGGTGCCTTGCTGGCCCCGACTCTATTGTCTATGGTTATGAAAATAGCTTACCTAGATGTGAATCCAGAGGGTGAGGCTGCTCCTGATAATGGTCCATAATAACTACAATGAAAGAAGAGAGGATGGTAAGACTCAGACAAGGGATATAAAGGCTTCTTGTCTCCTACCCCTGCCTAATACCCAAGTGCAGAGTTCAATCTTTTACCCCAGCAATCCCCCCTTAACCTCAACCCCCAAACAGATTCTGGATCAGCAGGACTCACTATGTCCCGCAGTCACACACACATGGATCTAGTAATTCACAGTCTGGTTCGCTCACCTTTAAACCTCTGTGCGCACACCTCTGCTCACCAGCTCCATACAGAACATCTGCAGGTTGACAATCAGGTCTCGCGTCTGTTTGCTCTCCGTAAAAGATCCCAAGTTGTTACCGCTCAATACAATCTCCGGGCTGCCATCTTCCTCTCGCTCAGCACGGTCTGCCACCATGGTGATTCTGCACTAGACGCTCATGGCTCGCACCTAAACACACAGAACAGAGGCTTTCCTGAGCCACCATTATGTTGCTAGTTACAGCTGCATGACCTCTGTATGAGCACAGCACCATCGCAGGAATATATCCTCCTCTACATCACACATTGCAGAAGTCTAACCTGGCCAGGCAGATCTGGCTCCTGATTGGCTGCTATGGATGTCAGAATAATGCCAGCAGCTGCACTGTACAGAGGGGGCTATTCAGTTCCAAACACATCCAAACGCCAACAGGTAGTATGGGGCCCCTTTCACACTGCATGCGTTTCCATTTGATTATTGAGCCACATGCAACCACAAGGACACCATCGCTGATCCCAGATCCCGAGGACAGCTGATTCCATTCTCTGAATGTGGCATTTCTGCCATAATGCCATACAACACCATTCAATACAACTTTTACTGCTGGTACAATTGCAAAGTACAAGTGCACAGAAAAACAATTGTCCCCTGCCTACACGCTTTATACTGTGAGAGGGCCCTTATTGTCTGGTTCAAAAAAAGTGGGGAGAGGCCGACAGACAATATAGTGTAGTAGGTCCTGAGGTCCTTTGTCTTAGCCATGACTATCCACAAACCAACTGCAGAGAGCCGCTGATTTTCACCTATTGAGTAGATTGCAACAGCTGTTCCAAATTAATCAGGGTAATTAGGATGCTTTAGAACAGCTTGGACTATTTGGAATGGTATAGAACTTTGGATTTCCCCTCAGACTTACAGCTTGAAGGGTATGAATAATTTTGGCCTGGTCACTGTTTAAATGTATGTTTTTTTTCTCTCACAATAATGCCTCTTGTACATCAGCTTATATTTTGGGAGACACCAAATTACATTACTACATTCGACCAATAATTAAAAACAATGGTGCATGAGCCAGCCTGGGGCCCCGGGAACTCTCACTGCCCGGGGCCCCAGAACCAGCATCTAACACCATATGTGAGCGCAGCCAAAACCTTGGAGCTGCCAGTGCCACATCCAAGCCTGTCTCCTACTGCTCTAAAACTTACCAAACACACAATTGGAGAACCTCACTCCCAAACAGTTCTCTGCTGCTTTATAAAGCCTGCAGGCTGCTTATAAGCCAATGAAAAGTGCACACATAATACACCTAGCTTGCAGTGATAATCAAGCAAAAGCTGAGCAAGTCAGCCAATTAGTAGGAGAGGGCTTCAGTTGCATATAGACAATGGCTATATGACCAGCAGGGGGCACCAGCATGCAGGATATTCCCTCTCATCTGCCCCCCTCCTAACTAAACTGCATGGGATACTACAATAATTAAAAACAATGGTGCATGAGCCAGCCTGGGGCCCCGGGAACTCTCACTGCCCGGGGCCCCAGAACCAGCATCTAACACCATATGTGAGCACAGCCAAAACCTTGGAGCTGCCACATCCAAGGCCTGTCTCCTACTGCTCTAAAACTTACCAAACACACAATTGGAGAACCTCACTCCCAAACAGTTCTCTGCTGCTTTATAAAGCCTGCAGGCTGCTTATAAGCCAATGAAAAGTGCACACATAATACACCTAGCTTGCAGTGATAATCAAGCAAAAGCTGAGCAACATTCGACCAATAAGTAATTTTGTTGATGAGAAATGAAAAGTCAAAATTTGCCAGGGGTATGAATAATTATGGGCAGCACTGTATATGACTAAGCGTTGTTAGCAGTTGCCTGTGATTAGGAGTCACTGAACATCACAAAACATTGTGATGCCCCATTGACTAATGATAGGCACATTTCTAAAACCTTCACGGTTTCCCTGCAGCCGCAATTACTTAAAAAAAGAAAAGTGTACAAATACCCAGACAGAGTCACTGGTGGGGGGGGGGGGGGGGGGATCAAAAGCAAACATTTTAGCCAGTTGAGGACTACAGGCTTACACCCCCCTCGCAACCAGGCAATTTTTCACACTTCTGCACTCTGCAGCTTTAACACCTCGTTGCAGGGCCATACAACTTCGCAAACAAACAAATCTTACCTCCATTTCTTCACACAAATAGGCCTTTCTTTTATTGGTCTGTGATAGCTGCTGCAAAATTTTTTTTTTTTTTTTTTTTTTAGTTTTTTTTTCTTGTAGTTATTGCTCCATGCCCCCCCTAAATTGGCCCTAGGCTGTGATCCATAGTTTTTTCTTACCTCTCATAGGCATTAGCATAGGGTGAGCTGTGATTCTTCTATTGAGCGGGACTCACATCACAGTAAAAGCGTTAAATTGTGCTGCAAAATCAAGTCAGGCAGAGTCAGCTGAGTCAGGCTGTAATTACAGTTTACTAATATGACCATGCCGTACTAACTATCACAACAATGTGACGGACTCTGGCCCGCTGGAGCATGGTTGGAGGAGATTTGTACATTTGAGCGATTGCGAGGTGAGAACCACTTGTGATGAGCAGTGGAGGCTGATATCCCATGGCAAGAGGGAGGAGCAGCAGATTAACATTACTGCAGCTGCAATAGAGACTAGGAAGCAAAGGTTTCATTTGAACAGACACAGCACAAATTAGCCTTTTTATGCACTACCTGTCTACTCAACAGCACTCCAAGAGTTCAAAAAACACACTGCAGTTCTCCACATTTTAAAATTCTCAAAAAGCAGCTGAAAATCCGCAGGCCTGGGGTGCCGACGCTGCGGACCGCGGGTCGGGGCCAGCGAGGCACCTCCAGGCCGCTACTGCTTCCTGTCTTGACTCTAGACCCCCAAAGGTTCTGTTCTGTTCTGTTCTGTTCTGTTCTGTTCTGTTCTGTTCTGTTCTGTTCTGTTCTGTTCTGTTCTGTTCTGTTCTGTTCTGTTCTGTTCTGTTCTGTTCTGTTCTGTTCTGTTCTGTTCTGTTCTGTTCTGTTCTGTTCTGTTCTGTTCTGTTCTGTTCTGTTCTGTTCTGTTCTGTTCTGTTCTGTTCTGTTCTGTTCTGTTCTGTTCTGTTCTGTTCTGTTCTGTTCTGTTCTGTTCTGTTCTGTTCTGTTCTGTTCTGTTCTGTTCTGTTCTGTTCTGTTCTGTTCTGTTCTGTTCTGTTCTGTTCTGTTCTGTTCTGTTCTGTTCTGTTCTGTTCTGTTCTGTTCTGTTCTGTTCTGTTCTGTTCTGTTCTGTTCTGTTCTGTTCTGTTCTGTTCTGTTCTGTTCTGTTCTGTTCTGTTCTGTTCTGTTCTGTTCTGTTCTGTTCTGTTCTGTTCTGTTCTGTTCTGTTCTGTTCTGTTCTGTTCTGTTCTGTTCTGTTCTGTTCTGTTCTGTTCTGTTCTGTTCTGTTCTGTTCTGTTCTGTTCTGTTCTGTTCTGTTCTGTTCTGTTCTGTTCTGTTCTGTTCTGTTCTGTTCTGTTCTGTTCTGTTCTGTTCTGTTCTGTTCTGTTCTGTTCTGTTCTGTTCTGTTCTGTTCTGTTCTGTTCTGTTCTGTTCTGTTCTGTTCTGTTCTGTTCTGTTCTGTTCTGTTCTGTTCTGTTCTGTTCTGTTCTGTTCTGTTCTGTTCTGTTCTGTTCTGTTCTGTTCTGTTCTGTTCTGTTCTGTTCTGTTCTGTTCTGTTCTGTTCTGTTCTGTTCTGTTCTGTTCTGTTCTGTTCTGTTCTGTTCTGTTCTGTTCTGTTCTGTTCTGTTCTGTTCTGTTCTGTTCTGTTCTGTTCTGTTCTGTTCTGTTCTGTTCTGTTCTGTTCTGTTCTGTTCTGTTCTGTTCTGTTCTGTTCTGTTCTGTTCTGTTCTGTTCTGTTCTGTTCTGTTCTGTTCTGTTCTGTTCTGTTCTGTTCTGTTCTGTTCTGTTCTGTTCTGTTCTGTTCTGTTCTGTTCTGTTCTGTTCTGTTCTGTTCTGTTCTGTTCTGTTCTGTTCTGTTCTGTTCTGTTCTGTTCTGTTCTGTTCTGTTCTGTTCTGTTCTGTTCTGTTCTGTTCTGTTCTGTTCTGTTCTGTTCTGTTCTGTTCTGTTCTGTTCTGTTCTGTTCTGTTCTGTTCTGTTCTGTTCTGTTCTGTTCTGTTCTGTTCTGTTCTGTTCTGTTCTGTTCTGTTCTGTTCTGTTCTGTTCTGTTCTGTTCTGTTCTGTTCTGTTCTGTTCTGTTCTGTTCTGTTCTGTTCTGTTCTGTTCTGTTCTGTTCTGTTCTGTTCTGTTCTGTTCTGTTCTGTTCTGTTCTGTTCTGTTCTGTTCTGTTCTGTTCTGTTCTGTTCTGTTCTGTTCTGTTCTGTTCTGTTCTGTTCTGTTCTGTTCTGTTCTGTTCTGTTCTGTTCTGTTCTGTTCTGTTCTGTTCTGTTCTGTTCTGTTCTGTTCTGTTCTGTTCTGTTCTGTTCTGTTCTGTTCTGTTCTGTTCTGTTCTGTTCTGTTCCCCCCCCCCCCCCCCCAAAAAAAATAACTTCACTGCATTCCATTCCTATCATTAAAGGACCTGCTGAGTACAGTTTAGTAATCATCTTGTTAACTCAGGTGAGAATATTGATGAGCACAACGCTGGAAATCATTAGGCTGTCATTAGGCTTGACATGTTAAAAGGAGGGTGATGCTTGAAATCATTAACCTTCCCTTGTTAATCATGGTGACCAGCAAAGGAACACATGCAGCCATCATTACATAGCATAAACATGGCTTCACAGGCAAGGATATTGTGGCTACTAAGATCAACAATTTATAGGATCATCAAGAACTTCAAGAAAAGAGGTTCAGTTCTTGGTAAGAAGGCTTCTGGGCGTCCAAGAAAAGTCCAGCAAGTGCCAGGATTGTCTCCTAAACAGGTTTCAGCTGCAAGATCGGAATGCAACCAGTGCAGAGGTTCCTCAGGAATGGCTGTAGGCAGGTGTGAGCACATCTGCATGAACAGTGAGGTGAAGAATTTTGGAAGATAGCTTGGTGTCCAGAAGTGCAGCAGAGAAGCCACTTCTCTCCCCCAAAAAAAACCTCAGGGACAGATTGATTTTCTGTAGAAAGTATGGCGACTGGACTGCTGATGACTGACGCAACGTCATATTCTCCAATGAAGCCCCTTTCCAATTGTTTAGGGCATCTGGAAAAAGACTTGTCAGTAGAAGAAAAAAGGTGAGAGTTACCATCAGTCCTGTGTCATGCCAACAGTAAAGCATCCTGAGACCATTCATGTGTGGGGTTGCTTCTCATCCAAGGGAGTAGGCTCACTCACAATTTTGCCCAAAAACACAGCCACAAATAACGAATAATATCAAAACACCCTCAACAGCAACTTCTTCCAACAACAGTTGGATGAACAACAATGCATTTTCCAGCACAATGTCGCACCGTGCCATAAGACAGGTGACAACTAAGTGGCTCAGAGACCAAAACATTGAAATTTTGGGTCCATGGCCTGGAAACTCCCCAGATCGTAATCCCATTGAGAACTTGTGGTCATTCCTCAAGAGGTGGGTAGACAAACAAAAGCCAACTAATTCTGAGAAACTCAAAGAAGTGAATATGAAATAATGGGTTGCTATCAGTCAGGATTTGGCCCAGAAGTTGATTGAGAGCATGCCTAGTCAAATTGCAGAGGTCCAGAAAAAGAAGGGCAAATACTGCAAATACTGACTCTTTACATACATCTCATGTAATTGTCAATAAAAGCCTTTTAAAACTTATGAAGCACTTATAATTGTATTTCAGTACATCACATAAACAACCGAAACAAAGATCTAAAAGCAGTTTAGCAGCAAACATTGTGAAAATCCATGTATTTGACAGTCTCAAAACTTTTGGCCAGGACTGTGTACACAAGGAATATAGAAAGGGTGTGTAAATACATACAAGTGTGTGTGTGTGCATAGTACATACACACTAACATGTATTAAGTATACATACGCACAAATATGTACAAACATATTGTGTACAGTCCTGGTCAAAAGTTGAGTCAAAAATATTGCAAATTAGAAGAGTTGGTGCTTACGTTTTTATAATAGCTATTTGCATATACTCCACAATGTTATTTAGAGTGTTCAGATGAATTGCGTAGTCCTTTTTTGCCATGAAAATTAACTGAATCCCAAAAAACCTTTCCACTGCATTTCATTGCGGTCATTAAAAAAAGGCCTGCTGACTGAGATATTTCAGTAATCGTCTGGTTAACTCCAGTGAGAATGTTGACTAGCACAAGGCTGGAGATCATTAGGTCAGCTGATTGGGTTAGAATGGCAGACTTGACATGTAAAAAGGAGGGTGATGCTTGAAATCATTGATCTTCCATTGTTAACCATAGTGACCACCAAAGAAACGCATGCAGCCATCATTACGTAGCATAAAAATGGCTTCACAGGCAAGGATATTGTGGCTATTAGGCTTGCACCTAAATCAGCAATTTATAGGATCATCTAGAACTTCAAGGAACGAGGTTCAATTCTTGTTAAGAAGGCTTCAGGGCATCCAAGAAAGTCCAGCAAGCACCAGGAACGTCTTCAAAAGAGGATAGGAGTGCAACCACTGCAGAGGTTACTCAGGAATGGCAGCAGGCTGGTGTGAGCGCATCTGCATGCACAGTGAGGCAAAGAATTTAGAAGATGGCCTGGTAAGAAGTGCAGCAAAGGAGCCACTTCTCTCCCCAAAAAAACCATCAATGACAGATTGATCTTCAGCCGAAAGTATGGCGACTGGACTGCTGATGACTGGTGCAAAGTCATATTCTCCAACGAAGCCCCTTTCCAATTGTTTGGGGCATCTGGAAAAAGGCTTGTCAGGAGAAGAAAAAGGTGAGTGCTACCATCAGTCCTATGACATGCCAACAGTAAAGTATCCTGAGACCATTCATGTGTGGGGTTGCTTCTCATCCAAACGAGTGGGCTCACTCACAATTTTGCCCAAAAACACAGCCATGAATAAAGAATGGTACCATAACACTCCCCCAACAGCAACTTCTTCCAACAATCCAAAAACAGTTTGGTGATGAACAAGGCATTTTCCAGCACAATGGAGCACCGTGTCATAAGGCAAGTGATAACTAAGTGGCTTGGAGACCAAAACATTGAAATTTTGGGTCTATGGCCTGGAAACTCCCTAGATCGTGATCCCATTGAGAATGTGTGGTCATTCCTCAAGAGGCGGGTGGACAAACAAAAAACAACTAATTCCGAGAAACTCAAAGAAGTGATTATGAAAGAATGGGTTGCTATCAGTGAAGATTTGACCCAAAAGTTGATCGAGAGCATGCCTAGTCAGATTGCAGAGGTCCTGAAACAGAAGGGCCAACACTGCAAACACTGACTCTGCATAAATCTCATGTAATGGTCAATAAAAGCCTTTGAAAATGTATGAAGTGATTCTAATTATATTTTAGTACATCACAAACAACTGAAACAAAGAGCTAAAAGCAGTTTAGCAGCAAACTTTGTGCTTGGTCATACGTAAGCATATATCAAGGAAAAGGTTTATGACCAAAGAACAGCACCACAAATGTATATAAACAAAAATAACCACAATTTTATTAGATACAGGTTATACACTATATATAAAAACCATTAAAAACATATCCGTTGGTTAACCTCGTATAGAATATAATCAGCATGACACCTATAATAGATGGCATATATATCAGAAAAAAAAAATGTGTATTTTCACCTTATGGTGCTCAGATAAGAGCTCCCATAGTGAAGAACCCGGGTTCCAAAAGTGCTCATGTGAGCTTAATAAATCGTGCAAACAATTTATAAAAGGTGCAAAAATATTTGCTGTATACTGCATTATTCTTATTGGAGAATTGATCCCTCCGGGTTACCCTATACTTACGCTTCCTTGCGCTCCAGCGTGGTCCTGGCTCTCCGCCCTTTCCGCCCACACCTATGGGTGACGTCAGCGGATATTACGTGAGGCGCGTCCTGCGCTCACGTGACCGCTCTCTCTGCACTATATAATATGGCGTCTTCCGCCTAATGGATGCTGGATCCCCCTCTCTTGACAAAGCGGCGTGACTGCCGCGATACTAGTAGAGCAGTCAGCCGGGGATATTCCTTCCTTCCTGCTGGTCACCTCGATCCTCTCCAACCTGGGTCACGTAAGCGCTCCTTCTCTGCACATTGCACTTTCAGTCCAGCATCATAATATGCAGGGTATACAGCATTCAACTCTGCTCTGTTTGCACTAGTGGCATCTGTTTATTCATGTGCCCTTGTTATATGTCTATGCACTTTAATTGTTTATGTGAATATTTTTGCACCTTTTATAAATTGTTTGCACGATTTATTAAGCTCACATGAGCACTTTTGGAACCCGGGTTCTTCACTATGGGAGCTCTTATCTGAGCACCATAAGGTGAAAATACACATTTTTTTTTTTTCTGATATATATGCCATCTATTATAGGTGTCATGCTGATTATATTCTATACGAGGTTAACCAACGGATATGTTTTTAATGGTTTTTATATATAGTGTATAACCTGTATCTAATAAAATTGTGGTTATTTTTGTTAATATACATTTGTGGTGCTATTCTTTGGTCATAAACCTTTTCCTTGATATATGCTTACGTATGACCAAGCACACATTGATTGACACAGTTGTGCAGAAAATCCTTCCTGTTGGTAAACTTTGTGAAAAGTCACATTTTTGACAGTCTCAAAGCTTTTGGCTAGGACTGTATACATAGTATATACTCTATATTCATACATTATATAATTACACAAACATGTATTGTGTATACATACTCCATACAGACATAGTATATATAAACATGCATTGTGTATGCATAGAATACACACACAATATATACAAACATTGCGTATTCATAGTATATACACATATGTACAAACATGTATTCTGTGTATACATAGTATATAAACCCATAATATACACTAACATGTATCGAGTATACACACACTAAATACAAACATGTATTGTGTATACACACAAAATATACAAACATTCTGCAGAGGCGTAGCTAAGGTTTTCAGCGCCCGGGGACAAAGACTATTTATGCGCCCCCTAAGGTGGAGGGGCGTGGCCAAATGTGGGCGTGGTTATAGGTGGAGTCAAAAGTACATGGAGGTTAGCAGGCTCACGCTCACCCACCCTCCCTCAGTATGTAGCTTCCAGCATGTTCCAAGACAAATTCCACAATCATGAGCAAACATGAGGCCCTCAACATGACCAACTCATCAGGAGGCCCCCAACAAGACAAATTTAGCAATCATGAGGCCCCCAACAAGACAAATTCAGCAGTCATAAGGCACATAAATAGACAGCATTTCACATAAATAGGCAGAATACCCCCTTAATATGGTAGACACCTCTCACCTGGCAGCAGTTCCCCAAAATACACTCAATCTGACAGCAGTGGTTCCCCAAAAATAGGTAGCCCCAGGTCTATAGGTGTCCCCAGAATAGGTGGCCAACAGTATAGATGTCCCCAGAACAGGTAGCCAGGGGTAGAGATGTCCAGTATATGTAGCCAGAGGTATATGTGCCCAGTGTGTGTATATATACATATACATATATATAGCCAGGGGTATATGTGCCCAGTATATATAGCCAGGGGTATATGTGCCCAGTATATATAGCCAGGGGTATATGTGCCCAGTGTATATATAGCCAGGGGTATATGCGCCCAGTACAAGTAGCCAGGGGTATATGCGCCCAGTACAAGTAGCCAGGGGTATATGTGCCCAGTACAAGTAGCCAGGGGTATATGTGCCCAGTACAAGTAGCCAGGGGTATATGTGCCCAGTACAAGTAGCCAGGGGTATATGTGCCCAGTATAAGTAGCCAGGGGTATATGTGCCCAGAATAAGTAGCCAGGGGTATATGTGGCCAGTATACGTAGCCAGGGGTATATGTGGCCAGTATACGTAGCCAGGGGTATATGTGGCCAGTATACGTAGCCAGGGGTATATGTGGCCAGTATACGTAGCCAGGGGTATATGTGGCCAGTATACGTAGCCAGGGGTATATGTGGCCAGTATACGTAGCCAGGGGTATATGTGGCCAGTATACGTAGCCAGGGGTATATGTGGCCAGTATACGTAGCCAGGGGTATATGTGGCCAGTATACGTAGCCAGGGGTATATGTGGCCAGTATACGTAGCCAGGGGTATATGTGGCCAGTATACGTAGCCAGGGGTATATGTGGCCAGTATACGTAGCCAGGGGTATATGTGGCCAGTATACGTAGCCAGGGGTATAATATGTGGCCAGTATACGTAGCCAGGGGTATAATATGTGGCCAGTATACGTAGCCAGGGGTATAATATGTGGCCAGTATACGTAGCCAGGGGTATAATATGTGGCCAGTATACGTAGCCAGGGGTATAATATGTGGCCAGTATACGTAGCCAGGGGTATAATATGTGGCCAGTATACGTAGCCAGGGGTATAATATGTGGCCAGTATACGTAGCCAGGGGTATAATATGTGGCCAGTATACGTAGCCAGGGGTATAATATGTGGCCAGTATACGTAGCCAGGGGTATAATATGTGCCCAGTATATATAGCCAGGGGTTTAATAATACCCAGTATATGTAGCCAGGGGTATAATATGTGCCCAGTATATATAGTCAGGGGTATAATATGTGCCCTGTATATATAGTCAGGGGTATAATATGTGCCCTGTATATATAGTCAGGGGTATAATATGTGCCCTGTATATATAGTCAGGGGTATAATATGTGCCCTGTATATATAGTCAGGGGTATAATATGTGCCCTGTATATATAGTCAGGGGTATAATATGTGCCCTGTATATATAGTCAGGGGTATAATATGTGCCCTGTATATATAGTCAGGGGTATAATATGTGCCCAGTATATATAGTCAGGGGTATAATATGTGCCCAGTATATATATAGTCAGGGGTATAATATGTGCCCAGTATATATAGTCAGGGGTATAATATGTGCCCAGTATATATATAGTCAGGGGTATAATATGTGCCCAGTATATATAGTCAGGGGTATAATATGTGCCCAGTATATATAGTCAGGGGTATAATATGTGCCCAGTATATATAGTCAGGGGTATAATATGTGCCCAGTATATATAGTCAGGGGTATAATATGTGCCCAGTATATATAGTCAGGGGTATAATATGTGCCCAGTATATATATAGTCAGGGGTATAATATGTGCCCAGTATATATAGTCAGGGGTATAATATGTGCTCAGTATATATAGTCAGGGGTATAATATGTGCTCAGTATATATAGTCAGGGGTATAATATGTGCTCAGTATATGTAGCCAGGGGTATATGTGCCCAGTATATATAGTCAGGGGTAAATTTGCCCAGTATATGTAGCTAGGGGTATATGCGCCCAGTATATGTAGGCAGGGGTATATGTGCCCAATATATGTAGTTAGGGGTATATGTGCCCAATATATGTAGTTAGGGGTATATGTGCCCAATATATGTAGGCAGGGGTATATATGCCCAGAGTAGGTAGCCAGGGTTATATGTGCCCAGTATATGTAGTTAGGGGTATATGTGCCCAATATATGTAGGCAGGGGTATAGGTGCCTAGAGTAGGTAGCCAGGTGTCCCCCTCCCCAGCAGGAGGGGAGCAGAGCAGAGAAGAGGAAGAGCTGTGGGCAGCGGTAGGGAAGGGGGGCAATCTTCCCCCA
>NC_090657.1:945000-982500 GCF_040937935.1 Hyperolius riggenbachi
ACACACACACACACAATATATATACAAACATGTATCGAGTATACACACACACACACACACACAATATATATACAAACATGTATTGTGTATACATACACACAATATATACAAACATGTATTGAGTATACACACACACACACACACACACACACTATATACAAACATGTATCGAGTATACATACACACACGCACAATATATACAAACATGTATCGAGTATACACACACACACACACAATATATACAAACATGTATCGTGTACACACACACACACACACACACACACTATATACAAACATGTATCAAGTATACATACACACACGCACAATATATACAAACATGTATCGAGTATACACACACACACACACACACAATATATACAAACATGTATCGTGTACACACACACACTATATACAAACATGTATCGAGTACACACACACACACACTATATACAAACATGTATCGTGTATACATACACACAATATATACAAACATGTATCGAGTATACACACACACACACTATATACAAACATGTATCGAGTACACACACACACACACAATATATACAAACATGTATCGAGTGTACACACACACACACACACACACAATATATATACAAACATGTATCGAGTACACACACACACACACACACACACACTATATACAAACATGTATCGAGTACACACACACACACACTATATACAAACATGTATCGAGTACACACACACACACACACTATATACAAACATGTATCGAGTATACACACACACACACTATATACAAACATGTATCGTGTATACACACACACACACTATATACAAACATGTATCGAGTACACACACACACACACACTATATACAAACATGTATCGAGTATACACACACACACAATATATACAAACATGTATCGAGTGTACACACACACACACACACACAATATATATACAAACATGTATCGAGTACACACACACACACACACTATATACAAACATGTATCGAGTACACACACACACACACAATATATACAAACATGTATCGAGTACACACACACACACACACACTATATACAAACATGTATCGAGTACACACACACACACACACTATATACAAACATGTATCGAGTACACACACACACACACACTATATACAAACATGTATCGAGTATACACACACACACACTACATACAAACATGTATCGTGTATACACACACACACACACACACACACAATATATACAAACATGTATTGTGTATACACACAGAATTTACAAACGTATTATGTACACAGTGTACATTCATACATTAAACAAACATGTATTGTTTATACATACTATACACATTGTGTACTCATGCATAATATAAACACTCAAACATATATTATGTTGGCATTTGTAACTTACTCATTCCATATTTTGGACATTCAAATAAACACATACAAAATTACTTTAAAAAAAAAAATGCATTGAATGAACAGGTGAAAAATCTATATCAAAAAGTTGGTGTGTGTGGCTGTAGGTAGTGTTGGGCGAACATCTAGATGTTCGGGTTCGGGCCGAACAGGCCGAACATGGCCGCGATGTTCGGGTGTTCGACCCGAACTCCGAACATAATGGAAGTCAATGGGGACCCGAACTTTTGTGGTTTGTAAAGCCTCCTTACATGCCACATACCCCAAATTTACAGGGTATGTGCACCTTGGGAGTGGGTACAAGAGGAAAAAAAAATTAGCAAAAAGAGCTTATAGTTTTTGAGAAAATCGATTTTAAAGTTTCAAAGGGAAAACTGTCTTTTAAATGCGGGAAATGTCTGTTTTCTTTGCACAGGTAACATGTTTTTTGTCGGCATGCAGTCATAAATGTAATACATATAAGAGGTTCCAGGAAAAGGGACCGGTAACGCTAACCCAGCAGCAGCACACGTGATGGAACAGGAGGAGGGTGGCGCAGGAGGAGAAGAAGGCCACGCTTTGTGAGACACAACAACCCCGGCCTTGCATGAGGGCAAGAAGCGTGCGGATAGCAGGCTTTGTACCGCCATGCAGTCATAAATGTAATAAAGATAAGTGGTTCAATAAACAGGGACCACGCGGCAACGCTAACCCAGCAGCAGCAGACGTGATGGAACAGGAGGAGGCGCAGGAGGAGAAGGCCACGCTTTGTGAGACACAACAACCCAGGCCTTGCATGAGGGCAAGAAGCGTGCGGATAGCATGCTTTGTACCGCCATGCAGTCATAAATGTAATAAAGATAAGTGGTTCAATAAACAGGGACCACGCGGCAACGCTAACCCAGCAGCAGCACACGTGATGGAACAGGAGGAGGGTGGCGCAGGAGGAGAAGAAGGCCACGCTTTGTGAGACACAACAACCCCGGCCTTGCATGAGGGCAAGAAGCGTGCGGATAGCAGGCTTTGTACCGCCATGCAGTCATAAATGTAATAAAGATAAGTGGTTCAATAAACAGGGACCACGCGGCAACGCTAACCCAGCAGCAGCAGACGTGATGGAACAGGAGGAGGCGCAGGAGGAGAAGGCCACGCTTTGTGAGACACAACAACCCAGGCCTTGCATGAGGGCAAGAAGCGTGCGGATAGCATGCTTTGTACCGCCATGCAGTCATAAATGTAAAAGATAAGTGGTTCAATAAACAGGGACCACGCGGCAACACTAACCCAGCAGCAGCAGACGTGATGGAACAGGAGCAGGCGCAGGAGGAGAAGGCCACGCTTTGTGAGACACAACAACCCAGGCCTTGCATGAGGGCAAGAAGCGTGCGGATAGCATGCTTTGTACCGCCATGCAGTCATAAATGTAATAAAGATAAGTGGTTCAATAAACAGGGACCACGCGGCAACGCTAACCCAGCAGCAGCAGACGTGATGGAACAGGAGCAGGCGCAGGAGGAGAAGGCCACGCTTTGTGAGACACAACAACCCAGGCCTTGCATGTGGACAAAAAGCGTGCGGATATAGCAGCAATGCTTTTTGCCGCCATGCAGTCATAAATGTAATACAGATGAGAGGTTCAATAAACAGGGCCCGGAAACGCAACACCATCCCAGATGTTCATTGGTCATGTTACTTGGTTGGGGTCCTGGAGTGTTGCGTAGTCATTTCCAATCCAGGATTGATTCATTTTAATTTGAGTCAGACGGTCTGCATTTTCTGTAGAGAGGCGGATACGCCGATCTGTGACGATGCCTCCGGCAGCACTGAAACAGCGTTCCGACATAACGCTGGCTGCCGGGCAAGCCAGCACCTCTATTGCGTACATTGCCAGTTCGTGCCAGGTGTCTAGCTTCGATACCCAATAGTTGAAGGGTGCAGATGGATGGTTCGACACAGCTACGCCATCTGACATGTAGTCCTTGACCATCTTCTCCAGGCGATCGGTGTTGGAGGTGGATCTGCACGCTTGCTGTTCAGTGGGCTGCGGCTGCATGGGTGTCAGAAAATTTTCCCACTCCAAGGACACTGCCGATACCATTCCCTTTTGGGTACTAGCTGCGGCTTGCGTTGTTTGCTGCCCTCCTGGTCGTCCTGGGTTTGCGGAAGTCAGTCTGTCTGCGTACAACTGGCTAGAGGAGGGGGAGGATGTCAATCTCCTCTCTAAAGTCTCCACAAGGGCCTGCTGGTATTCTTCCATTTTGACCTGTCTGACTCTTTCTTCAAGCAGTTTTGGAACATTGTGTTTGTACCGTGGATCCAGAAGGGTATAAACCCAGTAATTGGTGTTGTCCAGAATGCGCACAATGCGTGGGTCACGTTCAATGCAGTCTAGCATGAATTGAGCCATGTGTGCCAGAGTCCTACCAGAATCCTCATCATCCTCTTGTGAGCGTTGTGATAGTTGTTGTGATGCATCATAGTCGTCACCTTCCTCCTGGTCTGCTTCTGCTGACCATTCGCGTTGAATTGTGGAAGTCCAACGTGCACCGCTCTGGCCCTCGTCAGTGGTGGCATGAAATTCCTGCTCCAACTCCAGCTGTTCCTCCTCCTCTTCTTCGTCATAGCTGCTGGGGCCAGCGTTCCCTGAGGCGGATGGCCTGATGTTGGTACCATCACGCTGATCGTTTTCTCCTTCAGATTCCCCCAGTTGCATCATGACAGCTGTTTCCTTGATTTTTAACATCGACCTCTTCAGTAAACACAGCAGTGGTATGGTAATGCTGACTGAAGAGTTGTCACTGCTCACAAGCAACGTGGATTGCTCAAAATTTTGGAGGACTTGGCAGAGGTCCAACATGTTGGCCCAATCGGATCCACAGAAGCTTGGCAGCTGGCCGGATGCGCCTCGGTACTGCGCCGTCATGTACTGGACCACTGCACTCTTCTGCTCGCAAAAGCGGGCTAGCATGTGCAGCGTAGAATTCCTGCGCGTAGGGACATCACACAGCAAGCGATGGTGGGGGAGATTGAAGCGCTCCTGCATCTTGGCGAGTGCCCCCGAAGCAGTACTGGAATTTCTACAATGTTTGGACACTCGACGCACCTTCAACAGCAGATCGGGCACGCCTGGGTATGTCCTCAGGAACCGCTGAACTACTAGGTTCATCACGTGCGCCAGGCAAGGGATGTGTGTCAGCTTAGCCAACCTTAAAGCGCGAATGAGATTACTCCCATTATCACACACAACCATGCCCGGTTTCAGGTCCAGCGGTGCCAGCCACAAATCCGTCTGTTCCTTTATTCCCCTCCAAATTTCCTCCCCTGTGTGCTGCTTATCCCCAAGGCAGATTAGCTTCAGCAACGCTTGCTGACGCATGCCAACAGCTGTGCTGCACTGCTTCCACGATCCTACTGCTGCTGGGTTAGCGTTTCCGGATGAGGTACAGCTTTGAGATGCGTTGGAGGAGAAGGAGTCAGAGAGGTAGGTGCTGCTGTTGTTATCCAGTGGGAGGGACGGCGGTGCAGCTGTTTGTGGCGTGGGCAACACCCGTGCCGTAGCAGGTGAGGAATCGCTGCCAGGCTCCACAAGGTTCACCCAGTGCGCGGTAAGGGAGATGTATCGACCCTGGCCGAACGCACTCGTCCAGGTGTCAGTGGTGAGGTGAACCTTGCAGGCAACGGCATTCTTCAAGCTTCGGGTTATTTTGCTGACCACGTGCTCATGCAACTCAGGCACTGCAGAGCGTGCAAAGTGGTAGCGGCTGGGAACCACGTAACGTGGGATGGCCACTGACATCATGCCCTTGAAGCTGTTTGTCTCCACCAATCGATATGGCAGCATTTCGCAGGCCAGAAGCTTGGCTATGCTGGCTGTTACTGCCACGGCCCGGGGGTCATTTGCTGGCAATTTCCTCTTGCGCTCAAACATCTCCGACACAGACAACTGAACCGTAGCGCTGCACACGGAAGGGCTGTTGGTTGTTGTGTTTGATGAACACTGGGAGACCTCAAGAGCACTACTCCGGAAAGTGACAGTGTCAGCGTCGTCTGATGTTTGTGAATGTTGTGAACCACGCAATGGCTGGGCTACTGCTGCTGCTGAGGCGGGTCTGGTGAACCCAAGGGAGGCAGTGTTGTTTCTGGTACCCTGTCCTGACGCGTTTGCCCAAAGAGTGGGATGTTTGGATAGCATGTGACGGCTCATGCTGGTGGTGGAGAGGTTGTTAATATTTTTCCCCCTGCTCAGGCGGGTCTTGCACACCTTGCAAATCGCCATGGTAACATCCTCAGTGCAGTCTTCAAAGAAAGCCCAGACTTTGGAGCACCTGCCTCCTTGCTGGCGATTTCTGTTTGCTCCTCTTTTGCCTCTCACTTGAACTTCCACGCTTGTGGTGCCTGAAATTGCGCGCCGCCTACCTTGTGGCACAAGGCGAACTCGTGCAGCAGTGTGTTCTTCAACAGACTCATCTGTGCTGCTGCTACGACGGCGATGTTCTCGTTCACAAACAAAATCTGGGTCTCTGTCCACATTGTCCATACCCTCCTCTTCCATCTCCTCAAACTCGTCATATGTCATTGTGGGCCACCGCCGTGGAGTAGAGCTCCCCACAACAACCTCTGCGCAGCACACTCCAACGTCGTCTTCCAGATCTTGTCGGCCGACCTCCTGCAATTGCAACCCCTCCTGCCCAAATTGCTCTGGGATTTGGGTTTCCGAGTCCTCTTCGGACTCGCCTTGTATTTCAGTGCGCGGTGCATTTCCCACAGTTAACGGTTGTGAATCCAGGCACAACATTTCTGGCTGTTCCTCCATTGACCTTTGAAAGGTGGAAGTTTGTTGGGCTGGGAATAGCTCCTGCGAATACCCCATTGTGTCCTGAGGTAATTCATCGGACTGGTTATCTGGCAGTTGTGTGCGTGGTGTCGCTGCCGGTTGTGTCAGCTTTGTGCCCACTGGCTCCTTGTAACTGGCTGAGGACTCGGACCTCGTGCGTGATGTGCTGGTGCTGCTTAACCCACTGCTGGACGCTTGAGAGGTCATCCAAGTAATTATCTGGTCCTGTTCTTTTGGATTTGTGAGGGTTGTTGTCCTGGACAACATGGGCGGTATTGAGTGGGTTTTCTTGGGTGCTCCCCTGTGGCCTGTACGTGAACCGTCAGGGGAAACACCTCTTCCCTTGCCCCTCCCTCTTTCACCGGATTTCTTCCTCATTTCACTTATCCTTACAGTACACGCTGACTGGCAGCAGTACAGTGGCAGTACAGAAATGCTATACAGTACCACTATTCCCAGCAGCGACACAGAGCACAATGCTATACAGTGACGGGTGAGCGGTGTACCACTATTCCCAGCAGACACAGAACAGTACACAGAATGCTATATAGTGTGGCTGAACGAGCGGTGTACCACTATTCCCAGCAGACACAGAACAGTACACAGAATGCTATATAGTGTGGCTGAACGAGCGGTGTACTACTGTTCCCAGCAGACACAGAACAGTACACAGAATGCTATATAGTGTGGCTGAACGAGCGGTGTACTACTGTTCCCAGCAGACACAGAACAGTACACAGAATGCTATATAGTGTGGCTGAACGAGCGGTGTACCACTATTCCCAGCAGACACAGAACAGTACACAGAATGCTATATAGTGTGGCTGAACGAGCGGTGTACCACTGTTCCCAGCAGACACAGAACAGTACACAGAATGCTATATAGTGTGGCTGAACGAGCGGTGTATTACTGTTCCCAGCAGACACAGAACAGTACACAGAATGCTATATAGTGTGGCTGAACGAGCGGTGTACTACTGTTCCCAGCAGACACAGAACAGTACACAGAATGCTATATAGTGTGGCTGAACGAGCGGTGTACTACTGTTCCCAGCAGACACAGAACAGTACACAGAATGCTATATAGTGTGGCTGAACGAGCGGTGTACTACTGTTCCCAGCAGAATCAGAGTGGCAGTAAACAATGGTATATAGTCTGGCTGAGCGGTGTACACAGAGTGTCAGTAAACAATGGTATATAGTCTGGCTGAGCGGTGTACACACAATGCTATATAGTCTGCTATATAGTGTCAGTAAACAATGGTATATAGTCTGGCTGAACGAGCGGTGTACTACTGTTCCCAGCAGACACAGAACAGTACACAGAATGCTATATAGTGTGGCTGAACGAGCGGTGTACCACTGTTCCCAGCAGACACAGAACAGTACACAGAATGCTATATAGTGTGGCTGAACGAGCGGTGTACCACTGTTCCCAGCAGACACAGAACAGTACACAGAATGCTATATAGTGTGGCTGAACGAGCGGTGTACTACTGTTCCCAGCAGACACAGAACAGTACACAGAATGCTATATAGTGTGGCTGAACGAGCGGTGTACTACTGTTCCCAGCAGACACAGAACAGTACACAGAATGCTATATAGTGTGGCTGAACGAGCGGTGTACTACTGTTCCCAGCAGACACAGAACAGTACACAGAATGCTATATAGTGTGGCTGAACGAGCGGTGTACTACTGTTCCCAGCAGACACAGAACAGTACACAGAATGCTATATAGTGTGGCTGAACGAGCGGTGTACTACTGTTCCCAGCAGACACAGAACAGTACACAGAATGCTATATAGTGTGGCTGAACGAGCGGTGTACTACTGTTCCCAGCAGACACAGAACAGTACACAGAATGCTATATAGTGTGGCTGAACGAGCGGTGTACTACTGTTCCCAGCAGCGACACACAATGACTGGGGGGGACCCTGGCTAGCGTGGCTGGAGCGCGAACTACCCTGCCTGCCTACCCAAAGCTAAACCCACAGACAAATGGCGGAGATATGACGTGGTTCGGGTATTTATTTACCCGAACCACGTGACAGTTCGGCCAATCAGAGCGCGTTCGGGTCCGAACCACGTGACCCGTTCGGCCAATCACAGCGCTAGCCGAACGTTCGGGGAACGTTCGGCCATGCGCTCTTAGTTCGGCCATATGGCCGAACGGTTTGGCCGAGCACCGTCAGGTGTTCGGCCGAACTCGAACATCACCCGAACAGGGTGATGTTCTGCAGAACCCGAACAGTGGCGAACACTGTTCGCCCAACACTAGCTGTAGGCTTCCTCATTCCCTTCTGTCCCTTCATGTTATTCCAGACACACTCCATGTGGAGATCAGGGCTCTGTGGGGGCCATACCATCACTTCCAGGACTTCATTACACTGAATATACTTCTTACTCACTTTGGCTGTGTTTGGGGTTATATTCCTGCTGTAGATTACATTTCAGGCCAATCATATGCCTTTCTGATGGATAAGGAGAACAAAATTATGCAGAAAGTCTTGCATGCAAGCACATGCAAACCAAATTACACATCAAATTGTGCAATGGAAAAAAAAAAAAAAAATCAACCCCATTGGAGGAGGTGCAACACAGACAAAAAGATAACTCGAAATAGGAACATTGGCACCCAAAGTTTTAAAAATTGTTTTTGATCCCATCTGACTTAAAGGAATCAGAGGGAAAAAAAAAAAAGTTACTTACCTGGGGCTCTCTCTAGCCCCTTGCAACCGACTGTCTCACGCAGACTGATCCACTCTCTCCGCTGCTGTCCCGGACTCCCCACACAGTGCAGAGGACGACCTCAATGTCATCCTTCCTGCACCTGCGTGAAGCGTCGCTGTCAATCATGGCCACGTTGTCCGCGGTGCACAGGGCAGGCACAGTAGTTCTGCATCGCGCGGAGAGCCCAGGACAGCGGTGGAGAGCGGAGCGGTTGGTGTGGGACAGTCGGCTGCAAGGGGCTGGAGAAAGCCCCAGGTGAGTAATGCTGAATTTTTTATTTTTTTTTGCCTGACGATTCCTTTAAGTGAAGATGAGGAAGTCTTTAAAAAGGTGGCCACTAATGGTACAATTTGCCAAACTATTGTTCACAAATCATCTTCACATGAACATTTGCAAACTGCTACCTTGGGACCACTAATAGACAAAAACCTCCTAACCAGTTTTATCAGATTGACAGAATCCTTAAAAACAAAAAGTCATTAATCTGATCAGATTAGTTGTGAGATTTTTGTCCATTAGTAGTGCCAATCAATCATTTCCAATCATTCATCTGAGGAATTGTTTGTAAACAAATTGTATCGTTAGGGGCCTTACCTAGTAGATCTCACTTTTTGTGCAGTAATTAAAGAGAACCTGTACTGAGTAAAAATATTTAAAATAAACACATGAGGTAACTTCAAATGAACATTGCATAATTACCTTGCCATCAGTTCCTCTCAGAAGCTCACCATTTTCTTCTGACAATCTCTTCCAGTTCTGACAATATTTTGTCAGATCTGAAATATATCAGTTGCTGTCAGTAAAATATCAGTTGCTGTCAGTTATAACTGAGAGGAAAACTGATGTACCAGGTAATGTCCATGTTTCCCTATGGCTCAAGTGGGCGATGTTACAATTTAACTGTGTGCTGACCAGAAAGCTGTTATGGGTAATGGCCATTTTCAAAATGGAGGATGGAGAATTCCCTTGATCAGTGAACAAATAGGATGCGGGACAGGAGAAAGACACTGAGCAGTAGACTACATGGAAGGTAAATTTTAAATGGTAAATGTTTATTTTGACTTTTAATTTTCAGTTCAGGTTTTCTTTAAACTTCTCGGAACCACCCAGTGCACACAAATGAAACCTCTTCTACCCAATTAATGCATCCCCCACCCTTCTGACAGACCAGTAAACATATTTAATATAATGCTAATGGTTCTGAGCTAATACAAAATTATCTTGCTTAGATCTGAGCCGGGTACACACACACACACACACACACACACACACACACACACACACACACACACACACACACACACACACACACACACACACACACTTATAATTGGCTAACCACTGACCAATTTTACCACCTCCATGTAGTATGGGGGTAGGAACATACTAGGCAGAATCACATATGTGTTTTCCAAAGCTGTCGACCCTTAGACCGATTTCACACTGCAAAAAGGCAAGGTGCCCCCACTGACAAAAATCAGGCCTTCAGGAGAATACCACGTTACTACGCAGTATTCCTCATCTGGCCAAGCAGGAAGTGCACAGAAGCATATTATAAAAACACACTTCTGTGCTACTGCATCGCGTTGGAAAGTGTTTAAAAATACTCACGATGCCATAGACCAGTGATGGCTAACCTTGGCACTCCAGCTGCGACAAAACTACAAATCCCATCAGGCCTCTGCCTTCCCGAGTTATGCTTAGATCTGTCCAAATATTACAATGCCTCATGGGACTTGTAGTTCTACCACAGCCAGAATGTCAGAATTAGCCATCACTGCCATAGACTAACAACTAACGGGCTGACTCAGGTCACTGCGCTGTAACGTAGTTCTGGACCAGCGTCAGAGTGAGGACTTCTGGGGGACCGCAATGCTGGTAATGTGATTTACCCCATAGGTTAGTACCGGACTGCGGTAGCAGTGCATTCACTTCATGCACCGCCCCAGAGTGAAAGGGTCCTTCTACTACATGGAGGTGGAAAAATTGGTCAGCGATTGGCCAAACATAATTGAAAGTGTTTACCAGGCTTCACTGGTCAGTATAATAATGAATGGCATCTGTATCACATCTGGCATCCATTTTCCATGCACTGCAATAATCCATCAGACACCAAAGGAAATGAGATTTTCACCACTTCACACTCCTGAGCTGTTACTCCATGGCCCATATGCAAGTCACTTTCTCCTAGGTGAGATTTCACACCTTACTAGAAAATGTATTTTAATCCCCCAGCAAGCACGAAAATACTCAAAATGATTGATAGTGCTTTTTCAATTGTAAAATGCTAAAAAACGTTATTTGAAAAATTAAAAAAAAAATAAAAATAAAAAAATCTTCTAGGAGGTAACTCAGGAGAAATAGTGACTTGCATATGGGCCCATACATTCACATTATAATAAACTAAAGACAAGTTACTAGGCTTTTCACAGGTTATATTGTCCCCAATAATTATGTTAATGGGTTTTTTAGTAGGAAAAACGTCATGGAAAAACTGATACATTTTTTCTGCAAGTCCCACAGTTTGGCCCCTCCCGATTCAAAGGATAGCGTATTTCACTGCTAGCTGGCCATGCAGCAGACCATTATCCCCAGCCTGCATGTCAGTAATGAGCAGATGTGATTGCTGTTTGGGGGACAGGTCAAGTACCTCAGTGCTGTATGTATGCAGTGCTAGGCAATGGCAGAGCAATGCATGTGTAGAGCACTGGGGCCCCAAACTATCCCCTAGCAACAACTGATCGCCAGGGATGAGCAGAAACTACACCAGTGCCAATGTACGCATCGTAGTTTGTAGGTGAAGTTGCAGAACTACGCTTACGAATTTATGCGTAGCGAAGTACCGCTACGCGGTATGCTTACAAATTTACGTATTGGAAAAGGGAATGTATGCATAGAAGAGTTCCCGGGATAAGCACCTAAAGAGGAATTCATGCGTAACATTTTCTGCATACAGGCATAAGCATCCGCATACACTACGCTTCACACTACGCGTAATTGCGTATTTTAACGCGTATTCTACGAAATGCATACGAAGCGAATATTTGATTTCGAAGCCGTAGTTTGGCGAAGCTTAATTACATAAAACTACGCGTAGTGAAGTTGGCTGACTACGACCATCCCTGCTGATCGCTACAGGTGGAAGTCAAAGGTTTAACACAGTGATCTGCAAAATTGGCTCTCCAGCTGTTAAGGAACTACAAGTCCCACAATGATTCATAAAGGCAAATGCTTTGTGGGACTTGTAGTCCCTTAACAGCTGGAGAGCCAATTTTGCAGATCACTGGTTTAACTTATAGATAGTACAGGGGTAAAGAAAAAAAAATATTTGTCTTTATTATCAGACACTGCTGATGCAGAATGATTAACAGTAGGGATGGTCAATGGGATGCAAATAATTTAAAGTTTATGTAGCATTATGCCCATTTTGAATATAAAAATGCAGCTTGAGGCCAGAAACACTAGGAGCGGTTTTCTGAGCGATGTTGCGATTTGAAAACTCGCTAATGTAATGCTATGGGTGTGATCCCACTTGAGCAATTTGATTTTATAAAAATCCCCCATAGCATTGCATTAGCAAAAGCCTTTTCAAATCGCTAGGGATTAGAAGTCGTTCCTAGTGGGTTTATGGCCTGAGGCTGGGAACACACAGTACAAACCCCAGCTCTGCAGAAAACGCAGTGTGTTTGCCTGCAATGGTAGTCAACGGGCAGCATCAACATGCATATGTGTTTCATAATTTGCATTTTTAAAAAAAACTCTGGTTTTGTCGCATATTTTGTTTTAAAAACTCGCATAAAGAAAGTCAATGGTGAAGCAATGTAAAGAGTTTTTATAACAAAATAAACAAATCAAAAAAACAAAAAAACTAACAAACACTCACTCGCTTACCGGAAGTATAAGGAGGACATGATTTTTTTGTTCAGAAAGACAGTGGCTTTTGATAAGGTGTCGGTCTTTCTCCCGGGGACTTAGATCAATGAATCTGGACTATGTTCCCATTCATTGATCTCTGGGCTAACGGGGGGGGGGGGGGGGGGGGAGAGGGGGGGGGAAAGAGGGGAGGGGGGGGCATGGGAGCACACAGCAGCAAATTGAGAAAAAAAACAAAAAACACACTAATGTGTAATTTGCAAGAAGTGTGAAACCCACTAGGAGCAATTTTCTGAGCGCTTGTGATTTGCAAAGCTCTTGCTTATGTAATGCTATGGGGTGTGATCCCACTTGAGCGATGTGATTTTATAAAAATCCCCCATCGCATTGCATTAGCAAGAGCTTTTTCAAATCACCAGCAATTAGAAGTCGCTCCAAGTGGGTTTCTGGTCTCAGGGTCTGAATACACTAGTACGCTTCCATCCGCTTAACCACTTGAGGATCGCCCCAAGCCGATGGTCGGCGGCAAAGACTGGGCCTAAACGACCGCAAAACGCCCATCGGCAGGGGCGGCGGCAGGCATGGTTATGCGGCGATCGCGTCATTCATAACGCAATCAGCCGCCGGCGACTGGCTCCGCCCCCCTCGCGCTGTAACCCGCCGGCCGTTCGGAAGCGCCGGCGGGTTACTAGCACCCGGATCGCCGCACGCAATGTGTATAAAAGGCTTTGTAATGTATACAAAGCCTATTATACAGGCTGCCTCCTGCCCTGGTGGTCCCAGTGTCCAAGGGACCACCAGGGCAGGCTGCAGCCACCCTAGTCTGCACCCAAGCACACCGCTTTCCCCCCCTGCCCCCTGATCGCACACAGCACCCCTCAGACCCCCACCCCAGACCACTGTTTGCACCCAGTCACCCCCCCTAATCGCCCATCAATCACCCCCTATCACCACCTGTCACTGTTACCCATCAGATTAGACCCCAATCTGCCCCTTGCAGGCACCCAATCACCCACCCACACTCTCAGATTGCCTTAAGACCCCCCTTATCAATTAGCCAGTGCATTATTTACATCTGTTCTTCCCTGTAATAACCCACTGATCACCTGTCAATCACCCATCAATCACCCCCTGTCGATGCCACCCATGAATCAGCCCCTAACCTGCCCCTTGCGGGCAATCTGATCACCCACCCACACCAATAGATCGCCCGCAGATCCAACGTCAGATCACCTCCCAAGTGCAGTGTTTACATCTGTTCTCTACTCTAAACACCCACTAATTACCCATCACCCCCTTTCACCGCCTGTCACTGTTACCCATCAGATTATACCATAATCTGCCCCTAGGGCACCCAATCACCCGCCCACACCCTCAGAATGCCCTCAGACCCCAGCCCTGATCACCTCACCAGTGCATTGCTTGCATCTATTTCCCCCCTCTAATCACACCTTGAGACACCCATCAATCACCTCCTGTCACCCCCTAGCACACCTACCCATCAGATTAGGCCCTAATTTGCCCCGTGTGGGCTTCTGATCACTCGGCCAAACCCTCAGATCCCCCTCAGACCCCCTTCCGATCACCTCCCCAGTGCATTGATTGCATCTATTTTCCCCTCTAACCACCCCCTGAGACACCCATCAATCACCTCCTGTCACCCCCTAGCACTCCTATCCATCAGATCAGGCCCAATACAACCTGTCATCTAAGAGGCCACCCTGCTTATGACCGGTTCCACAAAATTTGCCCCCTCATAGACCACATGTCATCAAAATTTGCAGATGCTTATACCCCTGAACAGTCATTTTCAGAAATTTGGTTTCCAGACTACTCACGGTTTTGGGCCCGTAAAATGCCAGGGCAGTATAGGAACCCCACAAGTAACCCCATTTTAGAAAGAAGACACCCCAAGGTATTCCGTTAGGAGTATGGTGAGTTCATAGAAGATTTTATTTTTTGTCACAAGTTAGCGGAAATTTATTTTAATTGTTTTTTTTTTTCACAAAGTGTCATTTTCCGCTAATTTGTGACAAAAATTAAATTCTTCTATGAACTCACCATACTCCTAACGGAATACCTTGGGGTGTCTTCTTTCTAAAATGGGGTTACTTGTGGGGTTCCTATACTGCCCTGGCATTTTACGGGCCCAAAACCGTGATGAGTAGTCTAGAATCCAAATGCCTCAAAATGACCTGTGAATAGGACGATAGGCCCCTTAGCGCACCTAGGTTGCAAAAAAAGTGTCACATGTGGTATCACCATACTCATAAGAAGTAGTATAATGTGTTTTGGGGTGTATTTTTATACATACCCATGCTGGGTGGGAGAAATCTCTCTGCAAATGGACAATTGTGTGTAAAGAAAAAAATTAAATAATTGTCTATTTACAGAGATATTTCTCCCACTCAGCATCTGTATGTATAAAAATACACCACTAAACACATACTACTTCTCCTGAGTACAGCGGTACCACATGTGTGGCACTTTTTTGCACACTAACTGCGCTAAGGGGTCCAAAGTCCAATGAGTACCTTTAGGATTTCACAGGTCATTTTGCGACATTTGGTTTCAAGACTACTCCTCACGGTTTAGGGCCCCTAAAATGCCAGGTCAGTATAGGAACCCCATAAGTGACCCCATTTTAGAAAGAAGACACCCCAAGGTATTCCGTTAGGAGTATGGTGAGTTCATAGAAGAATTTATTTTTTGTCACAAGTTAGCGGAAATTGATTTTAATTGTTTTTTTTTTTCCACAAAATGTGTCATTTTCCGCTAACTTGTGACAAAAAATAAATTCTTCTATGAACTCACCATACTCCTAACGGAATACCTTGGGGTGTCTCCTTTCTAAAATGGGGTCATTTGTGCGGTTCCTATACTGCTCTGGCATTTTAGGGGCCCTAAACCATGAGGAGTAGTCTTGAAACCAAATGTCGCAAAATGACCTGTGAAATTCTAAAGGTACTCATTGTACTTTGGGCCCCTTAGCGCAGTTAGGGTGCAAAAAAGTGCCACACATGTGGTATCACCGTACTCAGGAGAAGTAGTATAATGTGTTTCGGGGTGTATTTTTACATATACCCATGCTGAGTGGGAGAAATATCTCTGTAAATAGACAATTGTGTGTGACAATTTTTTGATTTTTTTTTTTTTTTTTTTTTTTTTTTTTTTTTTTTTACACACAATTGTCTATTTACAGAGATATTTCTCCCACCCAGCATGGGTATGTGTAAAAATACACCCCAAAACGCATTATACTACTTCTCCTGAGTACGGCAATGCCACATGTGTGGCACTTTTTTGCAGCCTAACTGCGCTAAGAGGCCCAAAGTCCAATGAGTATCTTTAGGCTTTACAGAGGTGCTTACAATTAGGCATCCCCCAAAATGCCAGGACAGTGAACACACCCCACAAATGACCCCATTTTGGAAAGTAGACACTTGAAGGTATTGAGAGAGGAGCATAGTGAGTCCGTGGCAGATTTCATTTTTTTTTTCGCAAGTTAGAAGAAACGGAAACTTTTTTTTGTTGTCACAAAGTGTCATTTTCCGCTAACTTGTGACACAAAATAAAATCTTCTATGAACTCACCTTGCCTCTCACTGAATACTTTGGGATGTCTTCTTTCCAAAATGGGGTCATTTGGGGGGTATTTATACTATCCTGGAATTTTAGCACCTCAAGAAACATGACAGGTGGTCAGAAAAGTCAGAGATGCTTCCAAAGGGGAAAATTCACTTTTGGCAAAATAGTTTGTAAACGCTATAACTTGTACCCAATCTAATAAATATACACTGAATGTTTTTTTTTTTTTTATCAAAGACATGTAGCAGAATAACTTTCGCGCTCAAATGTATAGGAAATTTTACTTTATTTGAAAAATGTCATCACAGAAAGTTAAAAAAGTCATTTTTGTGACAAAATTCATGTCTTTTTTGATCATATATTGATGGAGCAACACTACATGTTACGAACCATCACGGTTCTTCATCAGGTGTAAAATGAAACCAAATGCAGTCCACACATTTATACGAATTCAAAACCACACCCCTTAGCTCCGGGGCGTGGTGATCTTAACTAGACACTGGCCACACCTAGCTGTCACAATTACATTCTATCTACATTTACAACTTCTCTGATAGAGAAATCGATCAAAGATTAACATTGTTACAAAATAGCATACTCCCTATACTTCTAAACACAATACCACATTAGGGGAACTCCAAAATATGGCTACCCCATCTAATAAACAGTTTAACTGACCGTAATCCCAGGGCACTCCACTAGGGCTACCCGTAAACTCCGACCTAAAAAAGAAAGGCAAAGGTTGTAACTGTAGTCACTACCACTAGATTCCATAATACATTGCACCGCCAACGTTACCTGGCCTAATTGAAAAATGGCGATAAAAAGCACCTTAAACGGCACAGCAAAAATCACAGTTACTATAAGTGCTCTGCAAAATGCTAACTAACTGCTATAGAAATGTTACCATAATGCCATAGAGCAGCCGAAAAATTGCTGAAAAAAAGCTGAAAAAAAATGCTGCCATACTGCTATAAACAGCTGTGCAATAATGCTATATGCATGCTCTGCGAAATGCTAAATAACCGCTGTGAAAATGCTGCCATAATGCAGCTAAAAAAATGTTGGAAAGATGCTAAAAAAATGCTGAAAAAATGCTACCATACTGCTAAACAGCTGTGCAAAAATGCTGTATAAATGCTCTGCAAAATGCTAAATAACTGCTGTAAAAATACTGCCATAATATCATAAAGCAGCTGAAAAAATGCTAAAAAAAATACACTGAAAAAATGCTACCATACTGCTATAAATAGCTGTGCAAAAATGCTATATAATTGCTCTGCAAAATGCTAAATAACTGCTGGAAAAATGCTGCCATAAAGCAGCTAAAAATACTGAAAAAATACTGAAAAAACTGCTGCCATACTGCTATAAACAGCTGTGCAAAAATGCTATACAACATGCTAAAAAACTGCTGCCATAATGCCATAACGCGGCTGAAAAAATACTGGAAAAATGCTGAAAAAATGCTACCATACTGCTATAAACAGCTGTGCAAAGATGCTATATAAATGCTCTGCAAAAATGCTAAGTAACTGCTGTGAAAGTGCTGCCATAATGCCATAAAACAGCTGAAAAAAATGCTGAAAAAATGCTACCATAATGCTATAAAACAGCTATGCACAAATGCTATATAAAACAATTATACAAAGATCACCACGCCCCGGAGCTAAGGGGTGTGGTTTTGAATTCGTATAAATGTGTGGACTGCATTTGGTTTCATTTTACACCTGATGAAGAACCGTGATGGTTCGTAACATGTAGTGTTGCTCCATCAATATATGCTTTAAATAGCAAGCCTTTTGTGTGCCGCCTCTTCACTGTTTGCATGATTCTACCCTCAGGTGGGTGACCTGAGTGAGGCGTAGCACCGGCAGTTCAAGGATTAATTTTCCTGAAGGGGTTCCAGGACCGTGGCCAAGTTCACAGTATGTCTTTTTTGATGAATATAATAAAAAGTAGAACTCGCAGCAGCAATCAAATAGCACCAAAAGAAAGCTGTATTAGTGACAAGAAAAGGAGGTAAAATTCATTTAGGTGGTAAGTTGTATGAGCGAGCAATAAACCATGAAAGCTGCAGTGGTCTGAATGGAAAAAAAAGGCTCTGGTCCTTAACCACTTGCCGACCGCGCACTCATACCGCACGTCGGCAAAGTGGCAGCTGCAGGACCAGTGACGCAGTTCTGCGTCGCCGGCTGCAGGCTAATTAAACAGGAAGCTCGCGTGAGCGGCTGCTTCCTGTCAATTCACAGCGGGGGGGGGGCTCCGTGAATAGCCTGCGGGCCGCCGATCACGGCTCGCATGCTAAATATAAACACAAGCAGAAATAATCCGCTTTGTTTACATTGTATGGCGCTGCTGCGCAGCAGCGCCGTAAGGCAGATCGGCGATCCCCGGCCAATCAGCGGCCGGGGATCACCGCCATGTGACAGGGGACAGCCTGTCACTGGCTGCACAGGACGGATAGTGTCCTGTGCAGCCCAGATCACCAGGGGGGACAGGGAGGAGAGGGAGGGGGGAAATCTCACCGCGGAGGGGGGCTTTGAGGTGCCCCCCCGCAACACCCATCAGGCAGGAGCGATCAGACCCCCCCAGCACATCATCCCCCTAGTGGGGAAAAAAGGGGGTGATCTGGTCGCTCTGCCTGCACCCTGATGTGTGCTGGGGGCTGCACAGCCCACCCAGCACAGATCAGCTAAAACAGCGCTGGTCCTTAAGGGGGGGGGGGTAAAGGGTGGGTCCTCAAGAGGTTAAGGGGCGAAAAGACTGGTCCTCAAGTGGTTAAAAGTGGACATAAACATGCTCAGGCTGTTACATTGCACTGGGTTTTAAATGCATTACAGAAAATAAAAAATAAATAAATAAACAAACACAAAACACCAAGTTAAACTTGCTACAAAATCAAGTTAGAGAATTTTGCCCATTCATCCCTACAAGCAATATGCATGTCAGCAACATCTAAAACCAAAAGAAAGTATTATATTGATCCAGGTCCCATACAATTTATATCCAATTGACTATCCACTTAATACAGACCCGTTATCCACCACAGCAGCATATCCATCATGTATATTGCTGTATAATCCACCCGCCTTCCCTAATAACACATCACCCCCCCCCCCCCCCCCCCCCCAAAAGAAAAAAAAAAAAAACCCACACCACTTCAGGAATGCACTTCACACCAGACCAATTCCCCTGGTGGTCAGAAAACAGCTTAGGGCCCGTTTCCACTATCGCGAATCCGCAAGCGGATTTGCATAGCCAATACAAGTGGATGGCCCTGTTTCCACTTGTCAGTAATCCTGAGCGTTTTTCTGTGTGGGAGAAATCTGCACGGCAGAGCCATCAGAATTTGCATCCCGCACACCGCTATGCGAATCGCCGCTAATGTATTTAATAGGGAAATCGCATGCGGTTTTGGCATGCATATTTTACCGCGATTTCACATGCGATTTTGCATAGAAAGTAATGTTAAATCACACAGGCAATGACATGGTTAAAATCGCATCACTACTAACCTATGCGAAATCGCATGCAAAATAACTGTAAAATATGCATGCGGAAACGCACCCGCATGCGATTTCGTCAGCAGGGGATTCGCGGCGATTCTGCACCGCACAAGTGGAAACGGCCCTCATAGTTGGAACTAAGACCACCTGTGTGCAGGAGGCGGGAACTCTGACAACGCAGTAGTAGGGAGGGTCAATTAGATGCAAATGCTAACAAGTTGATGCAGGATCATGCAATTTTATATGCTAATATATACAGCTTGGAAATTGGCCAGATAAATCCTGCCATGGTGATTGTCCATTTTCAAGATGCATACATTTGCATGTACATTTTGCATAATACTGCACCAGCTTGCTATCATTTGCATGTCATTGCCGATCCCTAGTCAGGGACTCTAACAAACACTGGCTATATTTTAATGGTCAAATGCTAAGTAGCAAAAAAAATTGACTTCAATATAAAATTAACATCAAACACAAAATTGTTACCATTTCATTGACCAGGGGCATTGCTAGGGTCCTGGGAGATCTGGCGCACCAGGCCAGAGTCAAGCTGTGACACGTTTCCACATAGAAATACCATAAACAGGCAGCATTTTACAATAATGGCAGAGCTTCTGTGTTGGCCTGGGTGTTGTGCTCAGCTGGCCTGCTGGTGATGTTGTGCTGGCTGGACTGGCAGGGATGGGAGCAGTGCTGGCTTAAAGCGGCCCCAAACTAAACATTTTTTTAATTAAAAATACTTAGTTGCACCACTCTGACACATACAAAGATAAATAAACTCTCCTTCAAACCTATGATCATTTCAGTGCATGCTTTTCACCCTTCTCTTTTCACAGCTAGGGTTATACTGGGGGCAGCCATTAGCAATTCCTCCATTGCCGGACACCATCTACTCCAGTTTGCCAGAAAAATCCTGGTAATTTGAAAGGAAGTCAGGGGTTCCTCCAATAAATGTAAAATATTATATATTTGTCATCATGCAGCTGAAAAAGGACTGCTATTTATTATTGTAATTTAGAAAATAGATTTTATTTCTGAAATCTTGTATTTTTAATTTGGGTCCACTTTTACAAGCTTGTGGAACTGTGCTGCCTGGCTTAATGAGCTGGTGATGCGGACTGTGTTATGCCAGCTGGCTGAGTGACCAACTGACCTGGTGATGCTATGCTGTGTGACCTACTGTGCTGCAGGATGGCTGACCCATACCAACTGGCAGGCAGCAGACGGGACACTGAACTGTCCAACAAGCACACAGTTCAACCTCCTGTCTCTCCTAAAGGAAACCCAAGACTTCCAGACTGCAAGCATTTATAGTTACCAGGGTGCTTTCTCCTGCCCCCTGTAGGCCGTGGGCTTCCTCACCATCCTCCCAGTCCCATCCATTTATCCGCTGTCCAGCTCGGTAGACTGGAAGTTCTGCAAATGCATGACTGAGTATCCGTGGCCGCACTCCTGTGGCTAGGAGTATTCTGCGCAGACAACCGGCCACAGAAGCACCATTGGGGCTGCACACAGTCAGGTATACACAGGGGAACATGACTGAGCCCAGTCACAGCTTTAAAGGGAACCTAAACTGAGAAGTATATGGATTAAAAAAAAAAAAAAAAATACCAATTACCCAACTGCCCTGCTGATCCTGTGTCTCTAAGGCTAAGTTCACAGTGGGACGTTAAAGTCGCATGTTAAAATAGCATTTAAAGGGGAACTGAAGTAGGAGGTATACGGAGGCTGCCATATTTATTTCCTTTTAATCAATACCAGTTGCCTGGCAGCCCTGCGGGTCTATTTCTCTGCAGTAGTATCTGAATAACACCAGAAACAAGCATGCAGCTTGTCTTGTTCGATCTGACTTTAAGGTCTGAAACACCTGATCTGCTGCATGCTTGTTCAGGGGCTACAGCTAATAGTATTAGAGGCAGAGGATCAGCAGGGCTGCCAGGCAACTGGTATTGCTTAAAAGGAAACAAACATGACAGCCTCCATATACCTCTCTTCAGTTCCCCTTTAAGGGGCGAAAAGACTGTGGTCCTTAAGTGGTTAAATTGCTTTTAAAAACGTGTTTTAGGCCACATACACACAGACCATAGTCTTTTGAAAATGAAAGATCACAGACCAATCTTACCACCCTTCATGTAGTAAGAGAGCCATACTCTACACAGTCTTTTCTATGGAGCTGAACTCCCCATCAGAAAAAAATCATTGCAAGATGCTGCACACACAGATGCTGTACAGACACAAAAGATCAGTATCTGCAAAAGATCTGTTACTGCCAAAAATCCATTCCTGCAAATTGCAATGATAATCTGTGAGATCTGCAGATCATCATACACACATGATTTAACTGACATTCATCTGCAGATCAGAACCACCAGGATGGATTTTCAGATCTGCAGATGAATGTCAGTTAAACCATGTGTGTATGATGATCTGCAGATCTCATAGATTATCATTGCAATTTGCAGGAATGGATTTTTGGCAGGAACAGTTATTTTGCAGATACTGATCTTTTGTGTCTGTACAGCATCTGTGTGTGCAGCATCTTGCAATGATTTTTTTTCTGATGGGGAGTTCAGCTCCATAGAAAAGACTGTGTAGAGTATGGCTCTCATACTACATGAAGGGTGGTAAGATTGGTCTGTGATCTTTCATTTTCCAAAGACTATAGTCTGATGTGTGTATGAGCCTTTAGGGTAAATGATGCATGTAGCATCATTATCTTTTAAAGGGGAATACTAATTGATGATGTGGGGACAACGATGTGTTGCAACTTTTTGGGCTTGTTGCGTTGCAAGTTTGCGGTGCGACTTTAACGTTGCAGCAAAACGCAACGCCCCACTGTGAATCTAGCCTAATACTTTTAGCCACAGCCCCTGAACAGACATGCAGATCAGGTGCTTTGACTAAAGTCAGACTGGATTAGCTGCATGCTTGTTTCAGGTGTGTGATTCAACCACTACTGCAGTGAAAGATCATCAGGAGTGCCAAGCAACTGGTATTGTTTAAAAGGAAACATCCATATCCCTCTCAGTTAAGGTTCCCTTAAAGGACATCTGTAGTGAGAGGTATACGGAGGCTAACATATTTACTTCATTATACACAATACAGGTTGCCTGGCTATTCTGCCTCTAAGGGCCCATTTCCACTATTGCGGATCCGCATGCGTTGTCCACATGCAGATTCGCATAGCCAATACAAGTGGATGGGCCTGTTTCCACTAGTCAGAATTGCTGTGCGTTTTTTCTGTGCGGGGAAATCTGTATGGCAGAGCCGTCAGATCTCGCATCCCGCACACCGCTATGCGAATCGCACGCAATGCATTGAATAGGGAAATTGCATGCATTTTTGGCATGCGGGTTTTCCCGCAATTTAGTGTGCGATTTCGCATAGAAACTAATGTAAATTAACACAGGCAGTGACATGGTTAAAAATCGCATATACCATAACTTATGGGAAATCGCATGCGAAAACAAAAACCGAATGTAAAATAGCATCCACATGCGATTTTGTCAGGGGTGATTTACTGGCGATTCCGCACCGCAATAGTGGAAATGGGCCCTAATACTATTAGCCACTGAACCTGAACAAGCATGTAGTAGATCAGGTGTTTGACATAATTGTCAGATCTGACAAGATTAGCTGTGTGCTTGTTTCTGGCGTGATTCAGACACTACTGCAGCCAAATAGATCAGTAGGGCTGCCAGGCAAGTGGTATGGTTTACAAATAAATAAATATGGCAGCCTCCATATAACCACTCACTACAGTTGTCCTTTAAACCAGGCCAGCCAGGGGAGGAAGGGAGCAGCCCTGGAGGATGGCGAGGGAGCCCACAGGGGGCTGGAGGAGGAGCAAAGTATAAATGCTTGTTCACTTTAAAGTAGGTATTATTAATGAGATGCAAATATTTGAGTTCATGCAGATTTATGCAGAGCTGTGGAGTAGCTACAAAAATCATCCAAACGACTCCTCAGTTTAGTGAAACCAACAATTCCAGGTACCAAAATTGCTTCAACTGACTTCAGCTCCACAGCTCAGGATGTATGTAAAATTTGTATGCAAATATATTCAGCTTGAAATGTGACCAGTCGAGTCCCACACAGGTTCAACTGATTTCCAAGCTGCATATATTTGCATAAACGGTACTTATCCGTTAGCCGGGCGCATCCGGCAGGTGGCGCTAATTACTATTCCCCCTCCAGGCCGACATGGATAGTAGGGAAAGATGTAACTCTGGTGGAGTTTTGTCGCCACCTAGAGGATGCGCCCGGCTAACGAATAAGTACCGCATAAACATTTAGACAAGTCCGCATGAACTTACTTTCATGGATCCTCCCTACTTTAAAGTACAATGGGCTCTATTCAGAAAGCACTACTGCATTTGTTAATGCTCAAAACAGCAGATTTTTCTGATCACCTCCCCAAATTACAATTCACTAATCTTGTTACCTCACAAAAAAAAAAAAAAAAAAAACACAAGGCTAGTGAGGCCGGTATATGTCAATTCACAATGATTTGCACATTTCATTTACCAGACAAAAGCGTTTGGTAATTCTCTCCAGCCCACAGCAGCCGACAGCCTGTTCTCATGCTGTCTCTGTGCAGTAACTTAGACAGCCTTTGGGGAGAACCTGACAGCCAATAGGGAGAGCCACACAGCCTGCTTCTCATGCTAATTGGATGCAATAGGTATGCAGGTGGGACTTTCAGTGTATCAATGCAGAGAAAAGTTACAACTCTGCCGGCATCCCTTTAGATGTGCACATTTGTATTTTAGCACATAAAAGGGCTCCCCCTGCTGGCTCCAGCACATCTAAAGGGATGACAGGTGGCACAGTCTGAAAAAAACCTCTGAATCACACACACAGCTCCCTGCCCGCAGCCCTGCTACACTTCATAGACAATTTTTATGTGTGCATCAAACCAAGTAACACCTGACAAGTCTGGCTTTGCAAATTTGGCCTAATTGGCTATTCACGAGACATAGCTCATGCAAATAAGCATTTGCATGCCAAAGTTTACAGGGTTAAAACCAATACCGCAAATCGGTTGCCCTGCAGGAATTAGTTCATGCTACGTAAGCACTATCCAGGAGCACCACAGGGAGGCTTCCCAATGCCCCCATACAACCGGGGTGCCGCGGGGCCCCAAGCACTCTCACTTGGGAAGCCTCCGCATGGCGTACATTTGAAATCGGCGCCGGTAGACTTGGGCGCAGGATACAGCGGTATATAGCTGATCCTGCTTCTGCACAAGTCCGGGCCGATTTAATTACTATTCCCCCTCCAGGCCGACATGGATAGTGGGGGAATGAAATAATTCGGCTTCCAGCGATTGCTGGAGGCCGAATTATTATGTTTTTAAGCAACTTCGGCTCTGTCTTCTGACGGAGCCGATGTTACTCACTGAGCGCTTCAATAGGAATGATTCCTATTGAAGTCTATGGAGGCGCCGGCTGCGCCCAAATATAGCAGCGCTGAAAAGCACTGCTCCGTCCGCATGGGGCTCCTGGATAGTGCTTATGTAGCATGAACGAATTCCCGCAGGGTAAGGCCCCGTTCACATCACAAACGCGGATGGCCATGCGTGCGGAATGCGTGCGGACCGTAACGCATACAAACGCACGCCATCCGCGTTTGTGTGCATTGCGTGGCTGATCCCATCACTGAAAAGCGTTTTTACAAAAAATGCGTGCAGCATGCGTTCCCGGACCGCACAGGTCCGGAATGCATGCAGTGTGAACATCAGACATTGCACTCTATGCAATGTCTGTCGTGCGTGTCGGCCACCTGCACGTGTTTCCAAAACGCGGCTGGAAACGCGTGCAGTGTGAACGGGGCCTAACAGAGCTGTGCGGTATTGGTTTTAACCCTGCAAACTTTGGCATGCGAAAGCAAATGCTTATTTGCATGAGCTATGTCTCGTGAGTAGCCAAATTTGCAAAGCCAGATTTGTCAGGTGTTACTCGGTTTGATGCACACATAAAAATTCTCTATGAAGTATACTGCTGCCCTGGTAGAGGCTGGTAAGTGAAACTTACCGACCAGGGCTTAGTGGATTGACGCAGTTTGTTCCAAACTTCTGCCTCATGGGAGAAAATGTTTGAATTTGGAATAAAAAGTGTAAAATACCGCATGAGGAATTTTATCTCCAATTTTTTTTTTTTTTTTTTTTTTTTTTTTTTACACACACACCAAACTGCTTATTGTGAATAGAGCCCATTGAGCACTAGTTCAGAAAAAAAAAATAGTAAACCTTTATTTTCTTGCAAACGGAATTGCCATAAGTGAGGTTCCTAACTTAATATGCTTTGGGGTGGGGGTTAAGGGCAGCACCATAAATTACCTACTAGGGGCTACTTCAAAGAATCCTGCAGCAGAGTACACTCCTCAGCCACAATGCATGCCAGCAGATGCATGCCGCAATGTATACTGGAAGCGGTTGTATGCAGTGCGGCCAGGAGCACACTACAGTGTGTGTCTTTTAGGTGTGGCAAGCTGCAGCTGGCAATCATCAGAGGGACAAGCGGCTACACAAGCAGCCCCCAGGTAAGAAATGGTGCTCCCCAACCCCTATTAGCATACCAAGTTCCAAATCTCCCTTATAAAAGAGGTTCAGTTTGGTACAAAAATTCTACAGGTGCACTTAAAGGAAACATGAGGCAAATGAAAACAATGTAGCTTTACTTACCTTGGGCTTCCTGCAGCTCCTAGAAGTCGGTGTCCCTCGCACAGAGCCGGATTAAGGCTAAATGGGGCCCTAAGCAAAGTAAATGATTTGGGCCCCCATCATGTCGTAATAGAATCAGAAGATGCAGCTGCACAGCAACATGCCGCACACACCGGGGCAGCCGAGCTACTGGTTGCTATGGGCAACAGCCCGCTTTCCTCTGTGGGTGCACAATGCAGGGAATAGCAGCGGCAAAATGCAGAGTGAGAGATGAATGGCTGGGACATTTGCACTCAGGGGCTGGGGCACCCCTGTGAAGAGGGCACCAGACAGATATTACAGCAGCAGCACTTTCCCCCTGCATCACCAGCCTGGCAATAGCAGAAAGCTCTGGACACCGCCAAACTAGAAGCCGTTCCCCAGACAGAATTACATAACCACCCCCACCACCGAGCAACAGATTTCCTCCCAAACTAGACAGCCACATCCACCATGCAGCCTCCACCCCCGTGAATATAATAGTCCAGCAGAGAAGGCAGCCGCAGCGGGGGAGAACAACAGCACCAGATAACTCACATTCACCTATTGCGGATCCAAGCAAGAGAGGTCCCGTCATCCAGAGCCCATCTGTCCTCTAGAGTGCTGCCGCTCTGTTATTACTACTTCCTACTTCCTGTCTGATCTGAGAATCAGGAAGTTCAGAGCAAGCGGCTGCACTGTAGAGGAGACAGATGGGTTTCAGATGACGGGATCTCTATCGCTTGGATCATGGATAGGTGAGTGAGCGTTTGCCATCTGCTGCTATCATTCTTGCTGCAGCTGTGGTTAGAGATGAGCGTAATGACCTAATTATGATTTTGCGAAATTTCGCGTAATTAGTGTAATTACGATTATGGCCGTAAGTACATAATCGTAATGAAGAAGGATTTAGCGAAATTTCGCGTAAGCGTAATTTTCGCGTAATTTTCGCATTACAGTCGTATCATGCCGTAATTTCGCATTAAACGCTACCGTAATTTCGCGTTAAACCGTAACGCTCCGTATAATATAAAAAAGCCGCCGACTTTAAGGGTTAATAGCAAAGCCCCCTTAAATGCAGAGAGCCTCAAATTTGGAGAATATATTAAGGAGATCAGGAGGAATAAGAGGAACAATTTTTTTTTCAAAAAGACCTTATAGTTTTTGAGAAAATCGATGTTAAAGTTTCAAAGGAAAAATGTAAACATTTAAAAACCCGCCGACTTTAACGGTTAATAGCAAAGCCTGCTTAAAGTTTAGGAACACCAAATTCCCAGGGTATATTAAGGGGATCAGTGGGAATAAGAGGAAAAACAAATTTTTCAAAAAGACCTTATAGTTTTTGAGAAAATCGATTTTTAAGTTTCAAGGGCGAAAATGTCTTTTAAATGCGGAAAATGTCAGTTTTTTTTGCACAGGTAACAATAGTGTATTATTTTCATAGATTCCCCCAAGTGGGAAGAGTTTTACTTACTTCGTTCTGAGTGTGGGAAATATAAAAAAAAACGACGTGGGGTCCCCCCTCCCAGACCTCTTTAACCCCTTGTCCCCCATGCAGGCTGGGATAGCCAGAATGCGGAGCACCGGCCGCGTGGGGCTCCGCACCCTGACTATACCAGCCCGCATGGTCCATGGATTGGGGGGTCTCGGAAGGGGAGGGGCAGCCAAACTTTCCCCTCCCCCTCCGAGCCCTTGTCCAATCCAAGGACAAGGGGCTCTTCTCCACCTCCGATGGGCGGTGGAGGTGGAGGCCGCGATTTCCTGGGGGGGAGGTTCATGGTGGAATCTGGGAGTCCCCTTTAAAAAGGGGTCCCCCAGATGCCCACCCCCCCTCCCAGGAGAAATGAGTATAGAGGTACTTGTACCCCATACCCATTTCCTTTAAGAGTTAAAAGTAAATAAACACACAAACACATAGAAAAAGTATTTTAATTGAACAAAAAACATAACCACGAAAAAAGTCCTTTAATATTCTTAATTAACCATTAATACTTACCTGTCCCTTTAAATAAATGATCCCTCGCAATATCCTCGGAAATGTTCTATCAGTTACAATGTAACAAAGTTATTACAATGTAACAACTTTGTTACATTGTAACTACGCCGCACCCGACATCACTCACCGCCGCCGCCGCGTCTGCGCTGCAGGACCCGACAGAGCTCTGAGCTATAGCTCAGAGCTCTCGAAAGCATCTTTGTATTTGGGCTCCAAGGAGCCCCATTGGTCCTTAGCAGACCAATGGGGTTCCTTCTGATTTGAAGGAACCCCATTGGTCTGCTAAGGACCAATGGGGCTCCTTGGAGCCCAAATACAAAGATGCTTTAGAGAGCTCTGACCTATATAGCTCAGAGCTCTGTCGGGTCCGTGCAGGACGCTAAGTCCCCGCCGGCTCCGCTGCCCTCCCCGCCTCTCCCACATGTCACCCACATGTGGGTGACATGTGGGTGACAGATGTGGGCGGGGTGGACAGCGGGAGCTGCGGGGACTTAGCGTCCTGCACGGACGTGTATGCGGCGGCTGAGCGGCGAGTGGCGTCGGGTGCGGCGTAGTTACAATGTAACAAAGTTGTTACATTGTAATAACTTTGTTACATTGTAACTGATAGAACATTTCCGAGGATATTGCGAGGGATCATTTATTTAAAGGGACAGGTAAGTATTAATGGTTAATTAAGAATATTAAAGGACTTTTTTCGTGGTTATGTTTTTTGTTCAATTAAAATACTTTTTCTAAGTGTCTGTGTGTTTATTTACTTTAACTCTTAAAGGAAATGGGTATGGGGTACAAGTACCTCTATACTCATTTCTCCTGGGAGGGGGGGTGGGCATCTGGGGGACCCCTTTTTAAAGGGGACTCCCAGATTCCACCATGAACCTCCCCCCCAGGAAATCGCGGCCTCCAACTCCACCGCCCATCGGAGGTGGAGAAGAGCCCCTTGTCCTTGGATTGGACAAGGGCTCGGAGGGGGAGGGGAAAGCTTGGCTGCCCCTCCCCTTCCGAGACCCCCCAATCCATGGACCATGCGGGCTGGTATAGTCAGGGTGCGGAGCCCCACGCGGCCGGTGCTCCACATTCTGGCTATCCCAGCCTGCATGGGGGACAAGGGGTTAAAGAGGTCTGGGAGGGGGACCCAACGTCGTCTTTTTTTTTATATTTCCCACACTCAGAACGAAGTAAGTAAAACTCTTCCCACTTGGGGGAATCTATGAAAATAATACACTATTGTTACCTGTGCAAAAAAAACTGACATTTTCCGCATTTAAAAGACATTTTCGCCCTTGAAACTTAAAAATCGATTTTCTCAAAAACTATAAGGTCTTTTTGAAAAAAAATTTTTTCCTCTTATTCCCACTGATCCCCTTAATATACCCTGGGAATTTGGTGTTCCTAAACTTTAAGCAGGCTTTGCTATTAACCGTTAAAGTCAGCGGGTTTTTAAATGTTTACATTTTTCCTTTGAAACTTTAACATCGATTTTCTCAAAAACTATAAGGTCTTTTTGAAAAAAAAAATTTTCCTCTTATTCCTCCTGATCTCCTTAATATATTCTCCAAATTTGAGGCTCTTAGCATTTAAGGGGGCTTTGCTATTAACCCTTAAAGTCGGCGGCTTTTTTATATTATACGGAGCGTTACGGTTTAACGCGAAATTACGGTAGCGTTTAATGCGAAATTACGGCATGAACGAAACGCGAAATTTCGCGTTGAAAATTACGCTTACGGTATTTTCAATTACGATTTTAATGGCAATTTCGCTACGCTAATTTCGCATCGTAATCGCAAATTTCGCATGCGTAATTATAGTAATGCGAAATTACGAAAATTTCAGCTCAACTCTAGCTGTGGTTCTCTGTGGGAAGGGAGGGAGGAGTGGGCAGTGGCAGAGCGCACAGTAGCAGGAGGGGGACCTAGGAGGAGAGCCTGGCTCTGAAGACAACCAGCAGCGCATGGCATCATTTGACAAGACAACCAACATTTATATCGAGCTTTTCTCCTGCCAGACTCAAAGCGCCAGAGCTGCAGCCACTAGGACGTGCCCTGTAGACAGTAGCAGTGTTAGGCCCAGTGCACACCAAAACCGCTAGCAGATCCGCAATGCGCTATCGGTTTTGGGAGCGGATTTCAGAGCGATTCTAGGCATGTTTAGAGAGGTTTTCTAAACATACCTAGCGGTTTTGCGTGCGTTTTTGTGTAGCAGATTACACATATTGTTACAGTAAAAGCTGTTACTGAACAGCTACTGTAACAAAAATGCCTGGCAAACCGCTCTGAACTAGCGTTTTTCAGAGCGGTTTGCGGTTTTCCTATACTTTACATTGAGGACGAAACGCTTCCGAAAACCGCAAACGCGCAGCAGGAGGCGCATTTGCGGTTTGGCAAAAAACGCAAACCGCCGGTGTGCACCATCCCATTGCAATACATTAGACAAGCGTTTTTAGCGGCGGATGCGGCCGGCGGATCGCTCCAAAAACCGCTCGGTGTGCACTGGGCCTTAGAGAGACTTGCCTAAGGTCTCCTACTGAATAGGTGCTGGCTTACTGAACAGGCAGAGCCGAGATTCGAACCCTGGTCTCCTGTGTCAGAGGCAGAGCCCTTAAAGGGACTCCGAGCAGTGCCTGTGGGTATGCCTTTAAAGGATACCCAAACTGACATGTGACATGATGAGATAGACATGTGTATGTATAGTGCCTAGCACACAAATAACTATGCTGTGTTCCTTTTTTTTCTTTCTCTGCCTGAAAGAGTTAAATATCAGGTATGCAAGTGGCCGACTCAGTCCTGACTCAGACAGGAAGTGACTACAGTGTGAACCTCACTGATAAGAAATTCCCCTTTTTTACCTCTTTCATGCTCTCAGAAGCAATTTTCTGCTAGTTGTATAGTTGAGATTTCTTATCAGTGAGGGTCACACTGTAGTCACTTCCTGTCTGAGTCAGGACTGAGTTGGCCACTTGCATACCTGATATTTAACTCTTTCAGGCAGAGAAAGAAAAAAAGGAACACAGCATAGTTATTTGTGTGCTAGGCACTGTACATACACATGTCTATCTCAACATGTCACATGTCAGTTCAGGTATCCTTTAAGCATACCCACAACTAATTAATTACATCCTCACACCTACCAGCATGATGTTTGTAATTATATCCCCCTGGGTTCCTTATATTTCATTGCATTGTGCTGAATCGAGCTGCCAACTTTGGAGAAAAGTCGTCCTGTGTAATACAATGTAACTATGGAAAGATGCATATTATTTTGAAGCTCTCTTTATCCTCTTTCCAATGATAGATAAACTGCCACCCTGCGCCTTTTAGTTTTCGCTATTTTCGCGATCGAAATTGCCACAGCCGCAATTTCGATCGAGAAAACAGTGAAAACTAAAAAGGCATGAGGCAGTGGTTTATATATCATTGGAAAGAGGAGAAAGAGAGCTTTTAAATGATATGCATCTTTCCATAGTTACTGCACTGCTCAGAGTCCCTTTAACCATTATACCATCCAGCCACTGCTGACAGGATGGTGAGGTCTGGTTTATGTGCTGATGGGGCCCCAAGCGACCTTTTGTTGCCTGGTCTGTAATCCGGCCCTGCCCTCGCAGCAGTTCTGTTGTCACCCATTCTTCTGTTATCCACTCCATAGTGGTCACTGGCTTCTGCACATGCATGGGTGGCGTGCATGCACTGCTCATTTGCCTGTGGCTGGGAGTGTTCTGTGTAGTAGTACTGCACTTGTGCAGAATGCTCCCAGGCATGAGAACTCAGCATTGCACGCACACACCCATGCTTGCACAGAAGCCACTGCTGAGGGGGAAAAAGGAAAAATGGGTGGCAGCAGTACTGCAGCGAGGACTACACAAGACTTCTAGTCCTGGAGGAGGCTCCAGGTAAGTAAAGCTAAACTGATTTAAAAGCAGGAACTGTAGTGAAAATGACAACATAATTATGTATTGTTTACAATATTCATCTATTGATTATTTAGCAAGTGGTTTCCCATTGTAAGATCTTTCCTCTCCCTGATTTACATTCTGAAATACATCCCTGGTGGTGAGTGACATCTTTAGTTCTGCCAGGTGATCTGCGCGGAATGTTCATTACAGAGTTCTATGCATATTGCTTGCTGGATGGAAAAAGACACAAGTTCCCACAATGCAATGAGGGTCAAAGACAGCAAACTGTCAGGACATCAATATCCACCATACAGACCCTCCTAATCTATTTGAGAAAAGGCAATTATTGCTTGTGGGAAAGGGGGCATCAGCTACTTACTGGGATGTAGATAAATCCCTGATGTAAAAGGAACCCGAGGTGTGAGACCTATGGAAGCTGACATGGATTTTCTTATACACAATACCAGTTGCCTGTGCCTGGCAGTCCTACTGAGAATTCTGGTCAGTTGGGTGTAAATCACACACAGAACAAGTATGCAGCTAATCCTGCCAGATTTGTCATGGACATCTGATCAGCATATGTTTGTTCAGGGTCTATGGCTGAAAGTATAATGCTGGGTACACACGTTGAGATTTCCTGCTCAATTCACGATTTGATTCGATTATTTCAAACATGCTCGATCGGATTTCAATTGTTCCTACCGTCGATTTTGCATACTTAACATAAAAAACGATCAAAATCCAATCAAGCATGTTTGAAATAATTTAATCGATTTGTTTGATCCCGCAAATCAAGCAGGACATCTCAACGTGTGTACCCAGCATTAGAGGATCAGCAGGACAGCCAGGCAAATCTGAATTATTTAAAAGGGAACAAACATGTCAGCCACCATATCCCTCTCACCTTCGGTTCCCTTTAACGCTCCTTTGTAATTTGCCTCCCATATATCATTTAAAGGACAACTGTAACAAAAGAGATATGGAGGCTGCCATATGCATTTCTTTTTAAATAATGCAAGTTGCCTGGCAGTCCTGCTGGTCTATTTGGTTGCAGTAATGCATGAATCACACCAGAAACAAGCATGCAGCTAATCTTGTTAGAACACTCAGAACCACCTGACGTGCTGCAAGCTTATCCAGGGTCTATAGCTAAACATATTACAGGCAGGGTATTGGCAGGATAGCCAGGAAACTAGTATTGCTAAAAAAGAAATAAATATGGCAGCCTCTGTATACCTCTCACCTCAGGTATCCCTTTGAGCTGTGCTGGTGGCTGCTCTTGCTGTGCTAAGCTAGCTGACACAAGCCCAGTCCTAATGCAGTCGGCCACTTACCTACACTTTTAAACTCAGCTCTCCACTCCCTGCTACACACTGCCTCTCCCCACATCTCCCTGTGTGATGGGGGGGCTGCTGCTGTATGATGGGGCAGTTGTGTCTGTGTGATGGGAGGGCAGCTGCAGCTGCTGGGTGATTGGGGGGGGGGGGGCAGCTGGAGCTACTGTGTGACCGGGGGAGGCAGCTGCTGATGGCTGTGTGATGGGTTCTGCTGCTGGCTGTGAGCTGCTGGCTATGTGCTGCTGGCTGGCTATGTGCTGCTGCTACTACTGGCTGTGAACTGCTGCTGGCTATGTGCTGTGTGCTGCTGCTGGCTGGGTGTGATGTGCTGTGCTGTGCAGCTGCTGCCGTTGTGCATGCACAATGTGTGTCCCTCTCCCTGACAGAGAGTATGTGAGCTCAGCTAGTTAGGCCTCCTTTCCACAGACTGCTGATAGGCAGTGAAATGCCTCTCAAACTCTCCCAACTGCTCACTTCTGCCTGGTAACTGCTTGCTGAGGCATGAGGCTAGCTTCTGCTGCTGGAGCAGGCATAAGATGGCAGGTACAGGGGAGACAGGCAGCACGCTGTGGGATTCCACGCCAAAGGAATCCATTTCAAACAAGTCAAGTGCAGGAGGCAGCGCTATTCAAGCTTTTCCCAACCTCCCTCCTTTTGACATCAAATCCACACCCCCTGCTAGTGATTGGCCAAGGGGCCAGTGGAATTTATTATGACAGGCTCAGCCTCAGCCCATAGTGATAGCTGTAGGCTGATGCTAGTGCCAAGCCCCGCCCACAACATGTTGCAATATGAGTTCCCTGCTGTGCGAGACAGTCCCGCCCCTCAGTTTAGCCAGCCAGTTACTGCAACCCAGCCTCAGCCTTTGTCCCTCCCCTTGGCCAATGATCTCTCCAATTTATTTTTCCCTCCGATTTGGCCCCATGAGGATGTGGTAACGTGAGGATGGTTATGTGAGTGGCTGACTGCAGGAGCATTTCCCAGCATTGCAGAGGCTAGATTGGATCGGAGTAGTGCTTTTCAGCAATGCTAGATTTGGGTGCAGCCGGCGCCTCCATAGACTACAATATGAATCATTCCTATTGCAGTGCTCAGTGAGTAATGTTGGCTCAGTCAGAAGACGGAGCCGAGGTTGCTTAAAAAACACAATAATTCGGACTCCAGCAATCGCTGGAAGCTGAATTATTTCATTCCCCCACTATCCATGGCGGCCTGGAGGGGGAATAATAATTAAAATGGCCCGGACTTGTGCAGAAGCAGGATCAGCCGTATAACAGCTGTATCCTGCGCCCAAGTCTACCGGCGCCAATTTCAAATGTACTCGATTGGATGGCTAAGGAAGCATTGTATAGACAATGGCTATCATTCATAAAGCATTTCCACATGCAGAAATGCTTAAAACAGCTGACTTTACCGCACACGTAGCAAAATCTGCATTCATAAAGGCTCCTTCCACATGAAAAGCTGACATTACCGAGCACAGCGATAAATCACCGCCTTGTGCAGTGATTATTGTAAAAAATGTAACAAAATGTTAATTCATAAAGATTACCGCAAGCGGTATGAGGTCGGTAAGTATCGCTCCCTTGGATGTGACAATACCAATGTTAAGTGAATGGAGACTCAGACCTCCCAGGCAGCTGCAGTAGAGAGGAACACGGAGAAATGTATCAACTCGGCAGCTTCCGTGTCTCCGCAAGCCTACCGCAAGCCTAGTTCGGGGAATCTCCGCACTGCTATCGCACCTGAACACTTTTTTATGAATGAGCAGCCAGAAGTCTAAAACACCGACAGCGGTGTTTTCCTGCACTGATTCTCCATACCGACAGCACTTTCATGAATGATAGCCAATGGCCTCTATTCATAAAGCATTCCCGCATGCGGTAATGCTCAAAACAGCTGACTTTCCCAACCATTTAGCAAAGTGTGCCTTCATAAAAGCTGTTTCCACATGGTAAGCTACAATTCCTGAGCAGTGCGGGAAATTACCGATTTGGGCTCTATTCATAAAACATTTGCGGTAAAAAAAAATATCTTGGAGGGAAAACACTGCATCGGTATTTTAGACTTTTGTGTGCTAATTCATAAAAATGTTTACACTTGCGATAATAGGTCAGGGAATTCCCGCACGAAACTGGCGGTGCTGCTGAGTTGTTACATTTGCTGGCTGAGTTGATACATTTTCTCCTGCAGAGACAGAGTTAGTATAAAGGAGGCAGCCCCAGCATCCCTTTACATGTGCATTTTTCTGCCTCTCCTCCTGAATCTGCACTGAATCTGTCTATTAGTCTTCCTAAACAATCTATTTAATTGCTGCAGCTCAGAAGAACTTCAATAAAGGGGCCCATACACTCAGCTGATTTTCTGATTGATGCAAATCGGTTGGCCAATCGACCGATAGACGGCCGATTTCGAATGATTTCGATGGATTCCCATCAAACTGGCAGGGTGGAAAATCTAGGTCGATCTGATGAGATTGCTTATCATTTTGCATTGGCCCTAATGGAAATCTGATGGCAAAAAAATGCCATCAGATCGAATTTCAATAGATTTCAAACTGAAATCTATTGGAATTCTATCCTAGTGAAAAATGTTCTAAAAATCTGACGAGTGTATGGGCACCTTAAATGTTAAGCCTCATCTACACGCGTAGATGAGGCTCCGATCCGGCGCCGGATCGCCTCTTCCACATCCGTGCGCGTGCCCACCACCGTGTCCCCGCTCGCGTCGGATACGATTCCCCGCCGGCGCCGCTTATCTTCCCTGCCATTGGGCTCTATTCACTAAGAGGCAAAAACTCCGCAAAATTTTGCCACTATATTTCCGCAAGCGGTAAACTTTGCATTTTTTCAGCATTCTCTAACATTTTCTGCATGTTTGCCGCATGCGGAAAAAAAGATGCGGAAACAGCCATTATTCATGCGGGAATCATGCGGTAAAAAGGTCGCATGAAAAAGTGTTTAAAAAAAAAAGTTAAAGTCCAGCAAGCACAGCCCTTAAGCCTCCAGACTTCATTAAAGTCAATGGGATGCGGAATATATCACCTACTACTTGTAGGTGATAAAAAAATCGGTAATTAACGATGAAATGATGCGCCTAAACATTTTTGAGAATTGATCTTCTATTGCGGAAAATACCGACTTTTGCGGAAATTTTTCCGCATGAATCCTGCACGTTTACCACACTTTTTCCGCATGCGGAAAAAACATGCGGAACATTTTGAGAATTTCAATGGGCTCTATTCACAAAGGCATGTGCGGTAATTTTTTTGGGGGCGAAAAGTTACCGCCTGTGGAAAACACCGAAAAATTTCCAAATTCACTAATTTTTTCCCGCATGCAATTTTTGTCGGTAATAGTGCGGTAAAAGGCACGGTAATGTTGCGGTAATGGGTCGGTAATTGTGCGTAAAGCGGGCAAGGTGTGCGGTAATCAGGTGATAAGTATGCGGTAATAGTGTGGAATGTTTCCGTAAAGAAGTGTGTGAAGTTTCATTTGTTTCGGTAATTACTGCGGTACCCCTTTAAATGACATGAGGTTTGTGGGTAATGGTAGTGTATATATAGTCACGTGTCTGTCTGGTGGCGGGAGATGTGGCTGGTGCTGCGACATACAGTGTAGGAGGACAGTGCTGAGGGTAAGCTTGGGGCGTTCAGTAGTTATTTGCGGTGTGCAA